>NC_091123.1:163023023-163290523 GCF_040183065.1 Periplaneta americana | reverse complement strand
TTCATCACTGTAACAAGAACGAATGTCTAACGCTCAGCTTATACCGTTAAGAGGATTTATCGCTCGTGACAATTTTACCCATAATGCATGTGCGCTACCTATCGGATAATGCTATGAACTACTTGGCGCTTGAGCAAAAACGTCCGATGCAGACCTCTGCTGTTGGTTCTCTGTTTAAATTCAATTTCAGACTTCTAAAATTGTCTCCTCATAATGTGGTATATTTATTGCAATGTTAAATTCACTTAAAAAAAAAAAAACATTCATTTAAGGCTTTCTTTGACAATCTGTTTAGCACACTCTTTGTCCACTGTCTGATTGCAAATGGCACCACGAAGTTGTTTATCACATGTGGAAGTGGGTAAAGTTGCAGGAGAAGTTGCCATCACTTCAATGACAAACTTATTTTATGTGTTAGATGTGCTTAGTGAGCAGAGCATTGTTCTGGTGGAGAATCTTATCTGGTACAGCAATTTTCGTCCTCAATGGTCCTTGAACATCTGTATTTTGCAGTGACTGTAGTGTTCGTGAACTACATGATTGTAAATGGTGTCAGTTTTCTCAGTGAAGAAAGATGCATGGTTTTTCCTGCTCTTGTCTGAACTTCATCTTTTTTTGGGCTTGGGCTGGATAATTGTTTTCATTTGGCACTCGGGACTTTGATATCTGGACTATAATGTTGAAACCAGGATTCATCTTATGTGATCACTTTGTCTAGGAAAATAATATGGAAAAATACGACACATCCATTATAGCAAACTACAGCTCCAATGATGTTTTTAATGCAGATGAGAAACCAGAATAGAGGTATCGTGTGCTTAGCACGATCCTCCCCAGCTGTTATAGCTGGTATTCGCAACCGGATTTCGCTACCTATCGTAGCTCCCCAAGTGCATCACAATGCTGGGTGGGCACTGGTCCCATACACTGACCGAAATTTCATGAGAAAATTTCTTCCCCATGAGGACTCGAACCAGCACGCATTCCGTAACGTGAGTCCTAGGCTGGATGCCTTAGACCGCGACGCCACGGCGCGGGACGGTTTCCTGTATATGACGTTCAAATTTTTTTTGCCCCTAGAAAATCATATTAACGAGATTCTACTTTACTTTCTAGAATAGAGTGGTTGAATGTAATGTATTGACGAAATATCTTGAGCATTTAAAACTAGTGGTGAGAAAGATTGAAGTAATTGAAATCTTTCTTCAAAATCATCATCATATCCTTCACGTATTAGACCCTACAGGATCTGTTACGGTCTCATGCCAGCACTTTCGTGGTCTTCCCAATTTCCTCTTTCTTCTTGGTACATAAGTAAGAATCTGTTTAGGCCATCTAGTGTAATCCATCCTTTCGACATTTCCACTGAAGTCGATATTGTTGAACAAAATTAACTATAGGATCCATTTTGAGTTCCTGCAATATGTCCACATTTTTACGGTGTTCCAGCAAAGAGGATCCCGCTGTTCGTCTCATGAACCTCATTTCCACTGTCATCAGCCTTTGCTCATCAGCTTTTCTGATTGTCCATGCCTCGCTACCGTAAGTGAGGACCGGTCGAGCTAGTGTTTTGTATACCTTTAGCCTTGTATGTTTCTGAACATGGGAGGATTTGAAGACTGCGTTAATGACGCCAGTGATTTTTATAAATTTAGATATTTTGTTTGACATATCTTCATCAGTGATATAAGAGGTTATAACCTAAATAGTTAAATGATTAACACGTTCAATTAAAGTATTATTATAATAATCAATAGAGGAGCGTAGTGATTTATGAATCATTAAGATAACCCCAGCTCTTGCTCTTTCTTGTCTATTAACACCACTGTATAATTGAATATATTGTGAGCTTTATTAGTAACAACAATGTAATTTATTCGTCACAACAATAATTCCTTTCTACAATTCGCCTTAAACGCTCTCGTCAACAATTGGATTTTCACTCAACACAGTATTTGTTATAGCACTCCACCGACGACAATGACAATTTACTTGGACTAGTACGAACAACAATGAACTGTTAATCTTAACTAATATTTACAAAGCACTATTTACAAATCAGAACTATCAGTTCTCAGTTCACAGTTCTTCTATCTCAGTCACTCGAGTTCACAGTATCTCGAACCACAGACCTTCAGAGACAGTTCACTGTACTCGAACTCGGGTCCCTCCAACTGCGGCCACTGCACTCGAACTCAGGTCCCTCCAACTGCGGTCCACTGCACTCGAACTCAGGCCTTCGGATGCTGACGCAGATGCGGACGCACACTCAAGTCGAACTCCGGCTGGCTTGCTTGCTCTGGCTTACTCACTGACTGAATAACTGAAAAACTCTGTCGTTCCTTCGCGACCGTAATTTATAACCACAGCGACGTAGCCTCGAAAGTTCGAATTCGCGAGTCTTCCATTTCGACGGATTTCTCGGCCTCTCTAGGGAAGCAGAAGATGCGCGCGCAAACTCTCTCCACTCTCTCGCCGCGTTGGCCCTTTCCCCTCTACGCCGCGCGCCATCCCAAATTGCTGCGCGCGATTTTCTCTCCACTGCGCGACGTCACTCAATGTTCCGTGGAGCCTGTGCGATCTGCTTTCTTGCGGGATGCTGGTCGTGAGTTCGATTCTCACGTCGCTGTCACAATATATATATATATATATATATATATATATATATATATATATATATATAAATGATTATGTAAATTAGTATGCATTAAGTGTAGGGACACTTCAGCTTTATAAACTGTAAATCTAGAATATGTATGTGACTTAGGATTCCGAAGATACAAATTTGCCTTAGTTATTGCTTCTCAAAATATTGGTTTCCAGCTATGTGTATTTTGATATTTTTATACCTAGTGAGTGAAATGCTAATGTATTGTCATAAGCACTGTTTGATTGTAGCCGTTCCCAGCGGACAGACTGGAGGACAGAACGCAAATTGAACTCTGAGACTTTCGGTGTTGCATCTGCACGTCGTGGTGGTTACCGAGGAAGAGGTTACTATGGTAACCGTGGGATGGGAGGAGGTATGTATAGAGGTGGAAACTACAGAGGTGGCGGCTACAGAGGCCAGGGTGCGCAGAGAGGTGCAAGAACTAACAACCCAAGTGGAAATAGTGGAGGAACAACTGGGAATCCTCAACAGCGTGCTGTTACACAGCAAAGTAAGTACAACGAATAGTTGATTATTTGCGGAAATTTTGTTACCGTGTTTAACATGTTGAGAAGCTATTACTATTGTTTCAGTTTTGTAATTTATTGGTTTTTACTTCATACCTGGTCACAGTATAAGAAGAATCAGTAGGGACAACTCTTGTCGGCGCCTTTGATGTTGTTGGTACTAAATTCAAGCTCAGTAAGGTCTAGCTCTCAATGAATCCAACTATGTCGCTAGTATCAAACCACTATCAAAATATTAGACTAGACGTCATTTCGGAAGGCGGTTAGCTTCTATATGCACTGTAGCATTTCTGGTATGTGACGTCACAAGCTTGTACAGTAGAACCAATCAGAATCAGTCTATAACAAGCACTTCCTGAGTTCGTTTGTTCACGTGCGAGTGTTTCAATACATTGAATAAGTAAAACTAACATTTACTATGAGTATGTAAGGTAAATAAATGGAAGAAGAGACTAAAAACACAAGTATTACACAAGCAGGCGTGGAAAATAGTGTTTAAGGTGTATAATTATTATAAAAACGTTAATGAGCAGAATGCTGCCGGCCATCTTGATGCTGGCAGCAACGTTGCCAACGTGCAAGAAATGACTGCAGAAGCATGTGGTGTGGGATTGAGAAACGTGCAAAGAATATTGTTAGTGAAGGAAAGAGGGTTTGTTTGGTGTCATGCTTACAGTAATCAACGGCTAAGGTCATTATTGTCTTCTGATAATTTAAATTCTCTCCTGCGCTATTTGTATTGCACGTGCGTGAAGTACGATGTGGCAATGTTGTACGCTGCCTTGCTCTCTCTATCTGTCTCTCTCAACGCAAACTTTAGCAGACAACCCGCCTTCCGAATTGCCGTGACTCTAGTGAAATATTTATTTTATTGGTCAGTAATACGAATAATCTTGTATGTATATTATCTATCATTAATATTATGTCGCCACAGTCACGAAGCTTGTGTTTTGAGGGTGCTAGAAACAATAGACTGTGACGGTACTATTTTGCATTGCCTGTAATGAGGCGATATTAGTGATCCTAGTGGTGAGCAACTATCTAATGTTTGCATATTTACTACGTATTGAGCTTCGCGACTGTATATACTAGATTGTGATGTCGCCAGGAAGTCAAAATACTTACATCCATTGTTGACATTTATGTTTGCACTTCACCGCAACGGACGCTGTGATGTATTATGTTGTACTTGGATCAATTTTACCAACATAAGCCTCAGTGACTTGAACGTTAGCGTCAATTAGTGAATATTTTCATGATGATTGCATACGGAAGTAATTATTATTATGGTTATATTGCCATTCCTTTGCCTCATGTCTTTAAAATTGTTAAAAGATGTTTTCAGTTAACATTAAATTATGCCAGCCCTGTCATAGATGCCTCGTGCTTAATCTTTCCACTCGCACAATAAAGATGCACTTACCTCACAAGTACTATAAATAACTATTGTGTTAATTTAAATACTGCATAAATTAATTTACAATTAAACAAATGTTTTTCAGGTAAATAGGTAGTACTGCAGAGAGCTGACCCAGGAAAATTGCAAGGCAAGAAGCAGCCAATGTTCTACAGAACTGCCTCAAGAATTGTGGTTCACTATTGTTTGTATCCCTCGAGTGACTTAGAACATTAAGCCATCCCTTGCGCAGCATAGGGTTGTGTAACATGAACGAATGACGTTTATTTGCAACTTTGGAAGTATGATTTTTTTCTTTTATTTGTGGCAGCAAAAAAAAAAAAAGCTCCTGAAGAAAATGGACATGGCTTTATACAAGATTGATTTCTGTTTGTGCAGAAGTGGGTTATGGGGATTGTATCCAAATGGAAGATGAAGGAAATTTTCTTAATCATGGAGCTTGGATTTTGATCTGCTGGGAAGGGGAATAAAAATGCATGTAAAATGAGTAACACAGCTAAGGGAGATAATAAACCTTAAAGTAGCAGGGTTTATAGAGATGAGGGAATTTGCCACAATCAACTTTTAGTTGCTTTAATATGGTTTATTATTGGATGTTTCTGTTGACCTTGTGTAATTAAATTCTGGTGTCAGGTTCTTTTCCCCAGTAAGGGCTTCCGAGCCTTCTTTGAGAGACTGATGTATGAATGTGAGAAATATTCAAAGAAGTAATTAGTTGTTGAATTTTGATTGAACCTGGTAGTGGGTTGTCCCTTCCAGAGCTCAGGACTTTCCTTTTCTTTAGCTGTGCTACACGAGAGAAAGTCTAAGGTCCACAAAGTACGAAAATTGATATGAGTGTGGCATATTATTTTAGATACCAAGCAATTGCGGTTTTAATTTTCAGTAATAAAATAATTAAGAATGTAATAAATGCTCGTTAAGTTCAGGGAGTTTGTATAAAAATTGAACATTTTTCCCCCCAGTACTGATGATTTGGTTTGACATTTCGTTAGGTGCTACTCCACTTAGTGAAGTTTCGATTGGTATCTTGTAAAACATACAATAGTGAGTGGCTTAGAGTCGGAGCCAGTAAGGTAATTTAATTATTTATTGGCTTGAATGACGTAGTAGTAGCTGAAAGCTAGTACTATTAATGAAATATCAAAAATATACCTTTATTTTTTCTATTGCTTCGGTTAATAATCAAAGATACTACTGCTAGTTACAGGAATGGAAATTTAAATGGTAGCTACCATGGGGAAGGGGGGGAGGATTAATTTGCACTTTAAGTTTGTCAATCTTGAGTCTAAGTACAAGACGTTTGTGCAAAGTTGCGCACAATGTGATAAGAATGGTATGGTGCTCTGAAGCATCTGACAAGTTTTGTGCTTAATGAAACATCTGTATATGAATTTTTGTACACATTTGAAACTGATAAAACAGTTGAGATGAGAGAAAGAAATATATTAGCAGCACTTGATTTTCTTGTTTTGTTAACCCCCCTGTGGTACTGTGCCTGGTAGGTATATAAAGCAAGTGAAGGGAAGTTGTCTATGCATTTCCATGAGGTTTTTGAGGGGGAGGGAAGCAGAACCTTATTTATTTATTTTTTTCTTCAAAATAACTGCACTTTATGCTCGCAATTAACCCAGATAAGCCCAAAAATGTTTTTGTGATAAAAATACAGTAGCACATTTGTTACTCTCAAAAATCGGTTAAATGATGTTGAAATAAACTGAAACAAGGAACGTATATTTTCTAAAGCTAACACATACTACCAACATCATCGCACAACTTATAAAATGTCCCTAACACCAACAATGACATAATGTCCCTAACACCAACAATGACATAATATCCGAAGGCACTGCAACTGTCCTTAAAAAAGGACTGTGGGAAAATCTGGGTTAAGTTTTACTTAAGACTGTCGAGCATTTCGTAACTGCTGCGTAATATTGGTTGTATATAAAATCATTTGTCTTTCATTAGTACTCATTGGCCTCGTCACTAATTCAGAAACTTTTTATGCAGCTCCCAGATTAAGTTACAAAGGTGTCTACTACTAAGTGCTTCCTATCTTTAACATATTTACAAAAATACGATGATCATGGATTTCCATAGGACTTCCTCTCAATTAAATAGATGTGGTGGTTTTTTTGTCACAAGGCCTGCTGACTATAAGCTGCAATATATCAAATAGTACAATACTATTTTCTGCGAAGTTATTTTATAGCTTTAGCTCTGAAACTTGTGTGTTAGCAGAATGGTAGATATAACGAATTACATATGTGTATATAAAATGATGTTCATTTGTTTCCTAAGCAAGTTTCTATGCATACAAATCTGCCAATTTTGTTCTTGCCTATTACTCGTATGTTTTACTTTACATGTGCATAATGGAGCTTTGTCTTGACTGCAGCTTATACTCAGAATTGTCTGTAGATATATTTTTCGTTAAGTTAATAATGGAGGGAAGGGGAGTGTAGTTATTTATGAACGTATGGGACCAAAAGTCGAGCAGAATGGTGAATTCTTACTTAATTTGAACTGGTTCCTATGATATTTGCCATTGGATGTGAAAGTTCAACATCGAGAAAAATCTTATGTAAATCTTTATTTATAGCCTATATTAGATGGTATATGATCCCATAAAAATAAACATGTTGAATAAATAAGCAAGTTTTATGTTAAAATTTTGGACATATTAGATGTTTTAGCCCCTGAAGTGAGATTTAAGAGTCCTTGAATGAAATCTATTTCTTTGCCATGTTTATTTCTATGGGTATGAAAAGTAATTTAGCCCATTGTTCTTAATTTTGTAATCACCCAAAGCATTTCTCTTTTCAGTTTATCCATATGTAAGTGCTAATGTATTTATTTGAATATAAGTAACTTTTTTATCTGAATTTTGTTTCAAAACCCACTTTCAACCTGTGTTCTTTAAAGTGATGCAGTAATTGGGCTGCTGTTTCACTTCTTCCACTTCCCTCGACATAATGTTCTCCTTAGGATAAATTCACATAAGATTTTTTTTTTTTTTTTTTGCAACACGTTCTTGTTAATCCAGCCATTCCTTGTACAGAGGATTACTGTGCTGGATTACTGAGAGAATAAAATGTTTGTTATAAATTTAATTGTAGAGACAAGCATGGTAATAATAGCAAAAAAATAAAAATAAAAAACTGTTGCAGTTTCATTTACAATAATAAATTATATAAAGTACAGTGCAGTAATACATAATGAGGGGCAGTCAAATGAAAACAGGTCAAATGACAAAAAGTATGATAGAACATTTACTTCAAAACGGTTTATACATTTACGGTCTTACTAATAAAAACTCTATATACAGACGTTTAACTGTCTTATACAATGAGTAGCTCGTTTATAAGTCGTGTGTAAATTCCTTACTAATAATCACTACATACGTTGTGTATAACAGTATAACTGTTAACACAGCTATGTCATAGTTTCTTCATTACTTCATTACGAAAGGTAATAGAATATCTGAGATTCTCTATTGCATCCGGTAGAGCGCTCTAGTGTGCCGTGTTAAGAATCGATAGTACAACTGGCTCTGATCGATTACCACACTATATTTTGGTCAAAGAGTACAAGCTACAGCAATAATTTTCTACTTATTCTGTGCTCTTTGGTGTGTTCTTCTGTGGTTACAAGGCATCCATCATCATAAAATGACAGTTGATATGAACAGCTGTTAGAGGGGCAGCCATTTTTTCTCTATATACAACACTTAAACAAGGAGTTTCGTGTATATAACTACTGCAAAGCAATTCCCATTGTATAGTTACAGATTGTTTATACATTCATCGCTTATGCATGGTTTATTAGTAATGTTTTCTGTCTCAATGCTGCATAAGTCTCGTATAAAAACTATACACGGTTTATTAGTAAGACAAGATGATCAATCCCATTCTTAAAAAGCTTGTGGGCTGTCTACCGAACCAGTTGTTTATCCAGTCATACATGTCTTCGTCTGATGCAAAAAAAAGTCCATAAATGTCTTTTTTTTTTTTTTTCAACTCTCCAAAAAAAAAAAAAAATGAAAATCGCATGGGGAGAGGTCTGAGCTGTAGGGAGAGTGTTGCTTTGTTTCCAAACCAAATCTCTGAATCGTATTCCTCACGGAGTTGGCAGTATGTGGGCAGGCATTATCATGAAGGATAATGCTGTTCGATAACATTCCAGGGTGTTTTGACTTAATGGCACATCTGTTTCTGTAAAGTTTCTTCATAATGCTGTGCATTGATTGTGGCCCCATGCTCGAGAAATTCAACAAGTAGAGGACCTCTAGAATCTAAAAAGAATGTCAACATGACTTTACTGGAATTTGTGTGTATTGTTTTGGGATTTTTCGGTGGGGGAGAATCCATGGGTTTTCATTGTTGATACTGCTATTTGCTCTCTGGTTCACAATTCGTCCCCAGTGACAATATGAGACAGAAATGCATACTCTTCTTCATGGTATCATTGCAAGTGACTCAGTGAAGCAGCCATTGTTTTTTGTTCCTCTGTCAGCTGATATGAAACCCATTGTGCACAGATTTTTTGTTAATACAGGTGGTTTGTCGCAATGACTTGTACGGAACTGTGACTTATTCCCACCAAACAATTAAGTTTTTCCACAGTAATCCGTCGATTTCCCCTGTATAAGACCATCAATCTCAGCAGGAATGATGGTACGATGAGTGTGTCCTGGGCAAGCATTGTCTTGCAGTGACATGCGTCCCTCTTGGAATCTCTTGTGCCATTCCAGTACATGCAAATGTGATTGTAAACAGCAGACGTGTGACGATGGATTTCTTGTCCTACTCCTTCAGCAGTCAAAAATCTCACTACACCTTGCTGTTCTTCTTTACTTCTCTCCATTAAGGTATGGTCACACATCACTACTTTTGTACTGCAGCTGCAAAAGTTGCGTGTTATGTTCACACATAAGCCAAAAGTAGCGTGTTACATGCTACTTTTCATGCTGTGCAACCTGAGTGCTACAAAAGTTGCAACTGGAGGTTGCGAGTCTGTTCACACACAAGGTGCTACTTTTATAGCTGCAATCTAGCTGCAGCTTTCTATCTCAGTGTTGACTATTCAATATACATTTTGTGGTTATGTTCGCATTAGAGTTTCAGATTATAAAACTCACGTGATAGCTTATTTGTTAGTTGCTTTTCCGTCCTAACTAGTATTCAGAAATTGGCATTATTTTTTACTATAAAGCTATTAAAAATGCCTATATACTTAAATGTCAAGCAACAGCATATTCATGTAATGATTGTTGGTAACCCTCCTGTTTGAAACTATGCTATGGGGAAAAAAAATAATTATATCAGCAAATATACTCTACCTGTGTTGTACATTTAGTAACTTGAAAATAATTTATTTTAATAATAATAATAATAATAATAATAATAATAATAATTTATTTAACCTGGCAGAGTTAAGGCCATACAGCCTTCTCTAACACTCAACCAGGAGTAAAACTGCGTTACAAAAAACACTACAAAGTTACAAAGTACATTACACTTTTACACACAAAACTGAATAAGATAATAAAATGTAAACAAGTAAGTAGAAATCAGACATAATATATAACATACAGAAAGAAAGAAAAAACATAATAAAATGTGAACAGCAGGTCAAAATAAATGAGACATACAAAGTATAAAAAAATAAGACATAATAATAATAATAAAAATAAAAAAATAGTGCAGTACAAAGCATACAATGAATACAATAAGAATTTTCAGTGGAAGATGATGTGAGGAATAAAAATGTAAATGTTTTATTTTAAATTGGGTTGGTTTGAGAATGGGGGGAGGGGGAAAGGAGGGAATACATTCTGCATAGTTTAACTTTTTTTGCCACCAGGTGCGCTGCTAAATGCATGGAGTAATTAGTTTTTTTCTTTTTGCCACTTGGTGTGCTGCTAGATATAATAAGTTCGCTTCCAAATAAGAGATGGCAACAAGATCAATTTCTACATTAGTGCCTCTAGCGTGTGAGATGGGAAACACATTAAGTTACGCATCCTATTATATATTTATCCATGGCCACACTGTGAATGCTGAATATTACAGATCAATTGTGATGTACCATCTACGTCATACAATTTAGAGGACACGTCCAGCACTGCTGGACAATGCCGTAATCCTCCATGATAACACAACAGCCCACACTGCAGCTCCTGTAAAGAACCTTTTGCAGCGGTGGGGTGGGAGATTTTGGAACATCCTCCCTACTCGCCTGATCTCAGTATCTACAATGCCGGACTGCCTACATAGTCTCTATGCTGATGACACTGTCATATTTATCAGACATTTTAATATTCATGCAGCTTGTGTCAACATGCAAAATGCCTTAAATATATTAACACAATGATCAACGAAATGGAGGTTAAAAGTAAATGGCGAAAAATCTCAATTGATGGTCTTTACTAAACGTTTTCCCAGGATTATAGACCAACTGAGTATTCAAAATCAAATAATACCTTTTACCACATCAGTTAAATATCCTGGAGTACTTCTAGACAAATGTTTATCTTACAGGCATCACATTCAAAACATAAGAGACAAAGCATTTCAAAGATACATGGCACTCTATACACTTTACTGAAATCAGAAGTAAACACTGAAATACTAAAACAATTGTCTTTAGAGACAATTAATATTAGATACCCTCCACAAAACTGGCTTCATTTATACACCGACGGATCCTTGATCTCCAGAGAACACGGTGCTGGTGCAGGTGTTACGTGCTGTCTCTTCTCACTTTATAGATCTCTTGGATATGGAACAACAAGTTTTGATGGAGAAATCATTGCAATAAGTGAAAGTCTCAGGAATCTTCTATGCCACATCAGTAAATTTAAAAATGCAGTTATATTGTCAGACTTCAAAGCAGCTATTCTATCAATAGTCTCTAAACACACACCTTCATCTCAAACAGCAGAAATAACTAAAATGTTCTCTCAATTAATATCACTCAATAAAAGAATTGTATTCCAATGGATACCATCCCATTGTGGAATCCTGGGAAACGAGAATGCGGATGCTTTAGCAAAGAAGGTCAGCACTGCTACTTACAGACCTGTTACTAAATCTACGTATTACTCTGTGAAAAGATTTATTAACTCTACATACTTAGACTTCAACAAACAAAATTTGATAACACAATCCCAAGGGAAAAAATGGAACTCTCTGCATCAAAATCCACAGTTAATTCCCGATTTACCACGAAAATCGTCTGTAGCTGCATTTAGATTGGCAACAGGCCATGATTGTTTGCCAAACACCTGCATAGAATTGGAATATATCAGTCCCCTAACTGTCCATTGTGCAACTCAAACCAAGAAATGGATTCGGAACACTTCAAAATCTGTGCTTCAGTGGCTGGTCATGATAATATCTTTGAAAAATATTGGAGTGCAAGAGGTCAAATGACTTTATTGTCAAATGCCTGGCATTAGAAAACAACAATAACTCTATCCACTTTTCAAAAGTCTGACTTCAAGGAAAGCAAAAGTCCTGCTGTATACATCAGTTATCAGATCATACATCCACTACTGCTGTGAGATATGGGGCCAAGCTCATCCTCGCCACCTGAAGAGTCTGGAAGGAATTCAAAGAGCGTCTGCAGAACAATCACTGGTGCACACTACCTCACGAACAATGTCAAACTCTACAATGAACTTCATATACTCTTCCTGGTTGCTCATATTCAAGATCTACAGACTACGTATAGGAATAAGCTACTTCATCATGCCAACCCTTTACTAAGAGACATAACATAAATTCAAACAAATACCTCCATCTTTGACAGTCTTAGTAATCAATTTTCTTTAACAAAACCTATTTACATTTCAATTTATAAAATCATATTTTTGTAAAAGGCAAGGGTCCAAGAGACCTGGTACTTTTAATAAAAATATCTTAAAAAAAAAAAAAAAGAAAAAAAAAAGATCTCAGTATATGCGACTTTGATTCCGCAATTGAAGAAGTTGTTACTTGGGAAGCAGTTTGCAAACAGCGTTTTGACGACAAGAGGTGTTACACATAGACCAATCACACACAGCTGTTGGTATTCAATGCCTGCATCATCGATAGCAAAGATGTGTGAAAGCCTTGGGGGATTATTTTGAAGGGTGTTAGCTGTGAGTAATGTACTTTGTTTCCTTTTGTGCATAATAAAACAATGATTTCTATTTACGCATCTTTCAATTTCCATTACCGAATGCCTCCTGTACCCAGACCCAATTTTGTACTAGCATTGCAAAACACATTTCATTGACTTTCAATCGCATATAGTGAAATTCTATTCCTGTAGCTTTATTGGCTGATATACTGGGTGTTCATTTCAAAGTGTGTCATGACGTCATTGTTGATGAGTCAGGGATTTGAAGCGAGTTCCAGCTTTGTGTCAGAGAAGTTGCCTATTAATCAAGGCATCCAATCTGAACTTGAGAATGTGTACGGTATAACCTGAACGTCGTAGCAACAGATGGCGGCCTGTACGGTCTGTGTGCTACCATAACCTCTTTCGAACTGTGTTTTGCGCGGCAAGTCGTACGCAAGGTATTTGTTATCATCGGTTGCGTACAGCAATATTCCACAATACAACTCAAATGCTCTGTGTCCATGTTGACCATCGAAGTTAATGTCAACAAATACGTAAGTAATCGTCTTAACCCTCTCCCCATATCCTGACAGTAAGAAAAAACTCACCTCAGTACATGTTTCACATTCCTGCCACTACCGGCATTACCATACGTATCGGTAAGTACTCTTCTGAATGAATGCCGTACTTGCCAGGCAACTTCTCTGGCAGATAAGTAATACATCTCTGCGGAAATGTAGGAAGATTGAATTCTCTAGGCTCATCGACTAGCCATGTGACGGCATACAGCGAGCCATGACACACTTTGAACTGAACACCCAGTAGTTGCCATGACTTATGAAATGACCCTCGTGATTACATAGTTTCATAAAATGTGATGTTTCAATACAAATGCGCATTTGCATGTAATTCTAGTCTTTATTCATTAATGAAATAAAAGATGATGGTAAGTTGGTAGGGATTAGAACATTATTGTGCGGTATATTAAGGTGTGTCCTCAGCATTTAGAGATGGGAGAAATCAAGGACAATAGAACAGCCTGCTTTGGGGATTGAATTTCAGACCTAATGTGGAAACCTGCAGCCAAATTATTCATGAGGACGATAAAGGGAAACTGTACAATGGAACTTGGTATATTCAATATTATTTCAAAAATGTTTATTAGCTATTTCTAGTTGGTACAGTATACATTTCTATTTTCGGTATTAAAATCTAAAACATTAGATTACAATTTCATTTGTTTATACAATTACATTACTTTTGCTTGTGTTTTTTAATATGAAAAAAGTTGATAACTTCGTTTCTTGAAATTATGGTAATGTAGTAATTGTTCAAAATTTATTTTCTGAAACATTATATATGGCATTGATTGAATTATTTCTCTCAGAATATGTAGGTATTATGCTATTCTAAATGGCAAAAACTATAGAATATTGTCAACAATGATTTTGTGCAATTACTACATTACAAATTGAATACAATATTTCTTTATAAACAACTTGACTCTTCATGAACTTCTGTGCTGTTAATTAATAAAATAATATTTACAAGAAATTTACATTTCACTGTAGGTTTAGAAATCAGTTCTGGTATTTAATGTTGAATGGTTACTCGACAAGTTTTGTCACTTCCACTTTTACTTCATAGATGGGTTTACATTCTTCACTGACCCAAACAGATCCACTCTTTGCATTCCTTACTAGTTGTACAACTCCTTTTGCTACATATTCTGGCCTGTAAGAAATTGATTGTTGCATTAATCAAAATAGTAGTCCCACATTGATGTAATAGGTCTGATGGTGGGAGCACGAGGTACCATACCCTCCTTCTTTGCCAACAAATGTAAAAATCTGGGGCTAACACACAGCATTGTGAAGGAAATAGCCATTAATGCCCTCAAAGGATCGGTTCAGATATTGAGAAATCATTTGTATGGGAGTGATAATGGAAATTTCAAGTTATCGTAACCGAAGGCTATTGATTGGTTTAGATATCAATGGCAATAAATCCGTACTATTATTTTTCTCGCGGTATGTGGCATTCAAATGATTCTAACCTATCTGATGATATTTTTTTTCCCCCTTTCTTAACTGTGAATGAGCACAAACGCTAATTAGGTGTAAATTTTTCTGACATTTTGTATATTCGATTTCCTAACCATTTCAAATGTACTCGTATATCATTTTACCTTTTTGGGTGTGTTTCCAAATTATATGTAATACGCTTTGTCAAATCTGGCAACCTCTTCATAAGGGAAGATAAATTTATTATTATTATAAATATTTGATTTCCCATGTTATAGGGTGTATATTTAAGGGACGTAAGTTGTAGCATAACAGTATAATATTCATCCCTTCATGCTTTACAAATATCTAAAAGTAAAATTGAATGACATGATTTCCATCTAGAACCAAATCCATTCCCTAGGCAGTGCCTTAAATTCTACAAAATTAAACAGCTTACTTTTTGCAGATGACCAAGCAATAATAATAATAATAATAATAATAATAATAATAATAATAATAATAATAATAATGATGATGTCATGATGATGATGATGATGATGATGATGATGATGATGATGATGATGATAATTTATTCTGGCGAAGTTAAGGTCTTCATGTCTTCTCTTCTACTTAGCCAGAAACAAAAGAAGCTGATTCAATTTGCAGTAATACAAGTTAGTAATTACGGACTAATATTTAAAGAATACTCAAAGATTGATGTAGTTATACGAGCACAAGTTAGTAAAATAATACAAACATACTAAATAATTATAAAATAATATAAGGCTTAGAAGTTACACTCATTGAATATGGAAGTGGTAGGCTAAGTGAACCAATATTACAAATTACAAGAATTACAAATTCAAACTCAAGTTATAACTGTAGACCTACAACACAGGAAAATTACATATGCACACAAAGGAGAATAAAACATGAATGTGGAAGAAAGAAAACATGTTTTCAGAAATAGTGAATAAAATATATAGTATCCGGTAATAATTTGTATGATTGAAATGAATATTTATAATTTGAATGATAAAAGTACCGGTACATAAAACATTCGTGATAGAATAAAGCCAGGTACGGAAAAATTAAGTCTGAAGCTAGTAGTTATGTGGCTTACCACTGGTCATGTGTTTGAATAATTTACTTTTAAATTGCAATACCGTTCGACAGTTCCTGAGGGAGCTGGGTAGGGAGTTCCAGAAACAAAGTACTGATGCTGTGAAAGAAGAAGAATAGTGAACTGTTTTATGACAAGGCATAGGCGTAGATAATAAAGGGTCATTTTTAGAACGAGTACCCAGGCTGTGATATGACAAGAAATTAAAACGACTGAGAGATAGAAAGTAGGCAAGGAAATATTGATGACGCGATATAGGAAAATTAATGAATGGATATATATCTTCAGTCCTGTAATCTTACCCATTGGAGCGTTTCAAGGAAAGGTGTAATGTGGTCGTATTTGCGGATGTTGCAAGTGAAACATATATAGGCATTATTAGAATTTAAATCTGTTAGTAGAATGTCTCAGTAGTCAAAATGTGGCATCACCAATGTTAGTATGAAAATTCTTTTTAATTGAAAGGTTAGAAAATTTTTCAGGCAATTTAATGAATCATCACTGTAATCATTGCTAACCTGGAGGATAATTATATTTACAAAGAGTCTTATTTGCATTACATAATTTTTTTTTTAGGATGCGGGTGAATATCACTCTTAAAATGAATTTAAAATCGACAATGCACTTTATTTAACATCTGCACTTAAGAACTATCAAAACAACCTTTTCAATATGTTTCACAGGAAGTTAAATTTCATATTGTGTCAGCTTCATTTTATTACAAGGTGGTACTATGAGGTAGGTCTCTCTATAATAAAGATAGCATTGTTATAATTCGAATGTGCTGCTGCAGCAAGCACAGGGATTAAAGGGTAGGAGGACTATACCTTATGTCGATGTAGATTTTGTTACTCTGACAGTGAAAAATTAGAGAAGAGAAAACGATTATGGATTAAAAAATACTCATATCTAAATATGTCATTTAAAAAAAAAGTTCAAGGGGAGGTTTCAAACCCGTTAACCCCTTTGCATATGTCCCTGATCTCAGAACAACTACAGCAGAAGAGATTACAGCTTACTTGTAAGATGACATAGGTAAGTTGGGTTGGGACTATTCGGAGGACCTATATTATGTATGGATATAATGCTAGAGTAGAATTCCAAAGAGGAAACCATAGTAACGTAAGCAAGATGAATCATGGAAAAGATTTTGAGTTTGAAACTGAATTTGTAGGTAAGAATAGTCACTTTTGGAACATCAGACTGTTTTCAGATAGAAGTAATTTAACATCCACCACAGTAATAGCCGAATATTTATTTGGAGAAGTCCCAGGGCTGAAGGTATAATGGTTAGGGGTTGCATGGTCTCAAGCGGTGCAGGACATCTTGTGTTCTTAGAAGACAATATGAATAAGTTTTGGTATTTGGACGGGGGGGGGGGGGGGGAGAAAAGAAGTAAAGGTATAGAGAACTCAGACTTTGCTTGACAAGGTCTGGACCTGGGATGGATCCCACACACACATTTTGGCTCTTTGTACACCCTATATCTGTGATGACCAGGGAAAGGGATTTGGAGTATTATAATGAATGATGAAACGTAGTATAGATATTTGTATCTCAGTGACTATCCAGCGAGTTGGGTCACAAAGCATGGACGAGTACAGTCCACTTCATACAAACTTACACGCAATGTTCTGTAAACGTATTTCAGAATAAACAAATGTTATAGTTTAATGACATATAGTGGCCTACATACATAATCTGCATTTCACTTTGAACTACATGTGTTTTTTTCTTGGCAACGCACAAGACACCAATAAACGACATTACAAATATACATAATTAAATATCAATCTCTGCATCCTCGCGTAGAAATATTGATGGCTGATAGACAATTATCTTCTGTATGGAACTCGCCTCTGAATATGTAGAACCAAACGAAATTGCATTTTCAATTAATGCTATGTTTTGTTGATGAAACAATAAAATTATTCCTGCTGTGCATTGTTATAATAAACTGAAATATTATTTTCAAATTTTCTGTTGCAAGGAAGGAAATTTTTTAACATGGAACATCTCCGCTCTACATCTGCAGAGACAATTGGAGAATAAGTACTTGAAACAAGATACATCAATTAAATTCACATGTTGAATGACGTCATTGGGACACGTCTTTGTAGTATTTCTGAAATCCGACTAACAATACTTTACCCATTATTTTTAATCAAAATTCTGTTCATTTTTTTTTTTTTCACCAATACGTTTTCCTACTTGACCTTCTACTGCACTCAGTTTATTTACAATAGTCCTCATAATATTTATTTGCTCAACTAGTTCTACTCCTGACTTTTCTAATTGAATAATGGCATCTGGTAAATATAAAAAAATTTGACTTAATATCCATGACTTCTTTTTCGATTGTTCTATCATTTAGCAGTTCCTGGCATATTTGAATCGCACCGGCATAATTGGGATCGAAAGACTGGACCACTTTCTTCACAGATTGGAGGTGATGTGCGTAATAATTGCAAGCTTCTAACCATGACCACCAGCTCTTAAGAACTGGACATGGGGAAGCGACAATTTAGGGAATTGTTTCCTGAATTTTGATACTCGATCTGGAGCTTTCAGATATATAGGCTAGTCTTTCAATTTTGTATTGTTAGTTGGTTTCTCTTTCGGCATTGTACCTGCACTTCACTACTCTGAACTACAAACCTGCATGTTGAAGTTCTTATGCGACAACTGTCCCGTTCACCTGTTGTTGACGTGCAGAGATCTGCGAGTATGTCATGGAGGGGAGGACTTTGTATAAAGGGTTGTAAACAAATGGCTGTGTAGATGCCAATACTAGCTTCTACTGCTCCAGATTCCGTTCCCTAGACTGATGACTAAGTCCGACAGGTGGCCTGAGTGGCATTCGTGAATCCAATGCTGAAAGGTGGGCCATCCTGTCTCAGCCCCTGATAGATCGAAGTCTCATTTCGCAGACGAGTAGCCTGATAATCCCCAGGGATCCGGAACCTCGAGAGCTTCCTGATTAACGTCGGGTGAGAGGTCATTCTGTCTCAGCCTCTGATAGAACCAGCTCCCATCCTCCTACGAGTAGCCTGATAAACTCCAGAGGCTCACAGCCTCAAGTCCTTCCTACATCAGCATGGGAAATCCGAACTACCCCCAAGACTTACTATTGGAGATGATAGATGAAATGAGGGGGAGATGGAGGTTACTGGTGGAATGATAGCGGGAAACGGCAGTACCTGGAGCAAAATGCTTTGCAATGTCTGCTTTGTCCATCATAAATTCCATCACCACCTGGCCGGAGATCGAACTCGGGCGGCCTGGATGGAAGACCAGCGTATAGCACTTGAACGAGAGATGCGGCGGAATTTGGACTTAAGAAATAACTTCTATTTCCAACAGGGTAACGTAAAATGTTCTTCACATGTTATTCGTCTGTGCATTCTATACAAACACTATCCGAATGTTTAAGGCAATTTCTTTTTGTCAGTTTTGCTCTACTGATGACGCAAAAACAAAAGACGAAAAGTGTTGATGTGTAGAGCTTAAGAGGCGGGAATAGTTACGATTTTGCACAGGAAACAATATAAACTGTGTTATAAACTTGTAAGTGGCGGTATTCAGTGAAAAAACGAAGCGAAATACTGAAAGTGATATGAAAATCGGTATAAGGTTAACTCAGTAGCTAGTTGATTCGAGATTCTAGATGGCCGCGCTCGGACGAGCGTTCGAATCCCTCGTCGACTCGTCTGGTTGATTTTTGTGAATTTTGAAGCGATATCGGCATGGATACGGTACTTTGTAAGTGTTGTTTATGTTTATTTGGCGTCATCGATTGCTTCAACAAAACTGTTCCACACGCAAGACACTCGGGATTTTGGTTATATTCTCATCCTCACATCATATTGTAAGTTTTTACAATTACATATGATTATCTTTATTATAACTACTTTCTTCCTGTTTGTAGTGTGCGCATTTTCGATTACACCTCCAATGTTAGAACTATGGGAGGACAGATATAATTTTATTGTTATTTGTTAATTCGGTAAAAGTTTGAATATGTCACGGCAACATATGCCGTTCTTATTTTAATGTAACTTAATATTAATATCTTTCTTTTATTCTTCATTTCCAATTGATTTCTAAACTATATTAACGTGCTCTTTGTGATTCACATTTTCTTCGAAACTGGATTTAAGAGTAAAAATGTTGACCTCTTGACGATGACATATGCCATTCTTATTATAAATATAATAGTTCCATAATATCATGTTATTGAAGAGTGATTTTATGAAAGATCTTACATAAGTACATTTGAAAGTTTAAGTAAAAATTATTCATAGTATAACATTTTCGCGGCACATCTATCCACAGTAGAAATTTGCGACACACTGATTGGGAATTCTTATTAGTCAGAATTGTCACTTTGTTAATTCTTTAATTTATTTGCTTGTTCGTTGGACTTATTTTTGAGGGACCTATCGCTCAGATACGTTATTGGATAAGTAGCCTACATTTACTTAACAGGTTTAATAGTTTATTTAATTATTTATTCATTTTGTATTAATTTACATTTGTCTCACCAAGTCGCCATGTGTATAGATTTTTACTTTCTCATTATAGGAAATACAAAAATAAAGTATTGCGATTTTTCGACATGGTGGTGAGCATTTAACGGGACTCGTTACTTGACCTTGAAATTTATAGACTGCGACATAGTGACAACATACACTAGGTCCCCTATTTACTCGTAAATGTTTACAATTGGTTCAAAATATAAAATTTAAGTAGGTCGAATGGGCCACAAGGCTTTAGTTCATAAGTTATTTCTAGTCGCGTAAGTGTAAAAATAGTAAAATCTTACGATGTAGAATTGAAGACTGGACATAAAAAAGCTGTAAGTGCTAATATTGTTGAAAATGAGTTAAAAAGTTTATGTCTTTAGCTCAATCCACCAAGAAAACGCTTGGATTCGATTCCCGCTTGTTCTGATTACTTGATTGGATATTTTCCGAGGTTTTCCATAACCTTAAGGAAAATGTCAGGTAATCTATGGCGAATCCTCGGCCTTATCTCGCTATATATCATCTCGCTATCACCACTTCCATCTACGCTAAATAATCTAGTAGTTGATACAGCATCGTTAAATAACCAACTAAAAAAATTCATTAAGAAAAACAGTACTTAAGTCCCATTGTAATTTTATTTAGGCCCTAGCTCCTCCCATAGATGTACAAAATGTCTGACATTATACATTACTAGTCGCACAAGAAAGCCCTGTTTTCTACGGTTTGTCTCTTTGGTACTTACAGCTTTTTTTATGTCCAGTCTTCAAAGAGTAACAAAGGAATAGATACTGTTGGAGGTGAGGGTCACTACGAACTTGTATTTCGTGCTAAATTCCCAGCCAGGGGCATACCCAGAATCCACACTGTGGTACAGTAGGTTTCGAAACAGGGAACCCCTCGCGTTTCTAGCCCTGCCCTCTTCTCGCGGCACCGGCCTATAATAGAGGCATGCTGTGGAATGATAATAAACTGGAGTTCAGAGGGAACGATGTTGATGCCTAACACGAGGAAACGGGAGAACGCCGAAAAAATCCCTAACTGCAAACTTGTCCGTTATAAATAGCCTATTTTTTAATTAAAAATCCCAGATCTAACCGGGATTCAACCCGAACTACCCGTGTGACAAATTGATGATCTAGGTTCTAGACCATTCACACACTTCAGGGACAAGCCATAGATAACCTTATACGTAGACCTACGTACAATACAAAATTCTTAAGGAAAACTTAAGAAATGTGCCATATTTCCTTATTACTTTTATGTATATAATTAGACCACACATTAAGTCCTTTGATTTGTGTAAAATAGTTACTGTATAATGAGTAGAAAAAGATATATCATGGGAAACGCCTGCTATTATTCGGCTGAGAAGCTTTTATCATCCAGTCTGCTCTCAAAAAAGCTGAAAGTTAGAATTCATAAAATAGTTATATTACCGGTTGTTCTGTATTGTTGTGAAACTTGGACTCTCACTTTGAGAGAGGAACAGAGATTAAGGGTGTTTTAGAATAAGGTGTTTAGGAAAATATCTGGGGCTAAAAGGGATGAAGTTACAGGAGAATGGAAAAAGTTACACAACACAGAATTGCACGCATTGTATTCTTCACCTAACATAATTAGGAACATTAAATTCAGACGTTTGAGATGAGTAGGGCATGTAGCACGTATGGGCGAATCAATAAATGCATATTGAGTGTTAGTTGGGAGGCTGGAGGGAAAAATACCTTTGGGAAGGCCGAGACGTAGATGGGAGGATAATATTAAAATGGATTTGAGGGAGGTGGGATGCGATGCTAGGGACTGGATTAATGTTGCTCAGGATAGGGACCGATAGCGGTCTTATGTGAGGGCGGCAATGAACCTCCGGATTCTCTAAAAGCCATTTGAATGTAAGAGAAAGATATTTCTTACCCCTGTTCCTTCATTTCAGCACGTATCCTGTCCCATTCTTCACCCCATTTATCCTCGTATACATTATTCACTGTTTCGTTGTAAAGAACCGTGGAAGTGATGCCAGGACACATTGCTGCAAGGCGAACTCCTGTCGCATTATAGTGGTATTCCGTCTGTGAAAAATAAAGTTTTCTTTTTTAATGTACACTCTTAGACAAAAAAAAAAAATGACCGGACTCTTGAAGCGTAAATTTGTCAAGTTCCGTTCGGCTGTGCGCCTGATACACAAGACTAAAATCAGAGTAGCAAGGACGAAACCAGCGAGATTCAAGAACATTCTCTTACATCGGGAAACAACGATTTGAACTGTGTGTGTGACACTGTGTGTCATAGCTCCGTGGTAAAACTCTGACTTCGCACGCAGAAAACCCTGGTTCGTATCCGCCTTCGTATAAGTATATGTATTTGTTTCGTTTTATTTTTTCTCTAGCTAGAAACAAATGATACATTTATTAACGTGCACAGGAATTTAGATTAGTTAAAAAATTAAACAAAAACATTCAGTAATATCGGAGACTTCTTCCTAATTACCCTTGAATTAAAATAGATGCTCAGTTCTTGGATCTTCTACCTTCTTCATAAGGAGTATTGATCAGTTACTATAATTTGTATTAGCAGTAGTAGTAGCTGTAATAATAATAATAATAATAATAATAATAATAATAATAATAATAATAATAATAATAATGCAACAACCAGAATAATAATAATATTCATAGTATTACAGGCACAATAATAATAATAATAATAATAATAATAATAATAATAATAATAATAATAATCATCATCATCATCATAATATTGATAGTATTGCAAAAATGATATGAATAATGTTAAAGATAAAACCAATGTGTTCCAGATATTGGCTACACTCGTAAATAGTGCCGTTACATATCTGCTTTGTAATAGCTCCATGGTAACAGTCTAGCTTCTTGTGTAGGTGATTCAAGGTCGTGTACCCCGTAGGATGCAGGCGGTTATAGATGCGGAGGGATTATATACCCGGTATTGAATTTTTAGTCTATTTTGATTTTTGTTTATTGGTCTCCGAGATGTATTTCTTTATTTTGTTTAATACAAGGAAAAAGATGACGTTTGTTTATTCCTATCCGAGAAGGATTTCTTTTACTTAAGGTTTATTTTTGTTTATTTCTATCCGAGAAGATTTCGTTTAGTCTCTTTAAATACAAGATACAAGGGAAAGGATTGCTATTATGTATCTAACTTGCCTTTTGTAAATATTAACTTTATGTTAAATATTTCACAATACTGGTTATTATCAGTATACAAGAAGTAAAAAATGAGAATGAAAAAAACAAAGTATAGACTGAGATTCGAACTGAAAACCTTTCGGATACAAGACCACAATGCTACCGTCTACGCTATGTGAGAGAGACGATGACTCTTTAAGAAGCATGTTTTATATAATCATCATATAGTTGTGGCAGTGGAGTATTGGAAACATTTACGACAGAAGAAATTCGTCTGCGTGTATATCATGCTCTGACGAATGCACCCAAAGTCTTCCGAATCGGACATAGAATCTGGAGACCGGTCATTTTTTTTGTCTAAGAGTGTACTATAACGCACCGAAAGAGAGGTAGCGGTGCAAAGGTTGTCCATGCATAAGCCAAGTAGAGCAGCGGTGTGTAGAACAAGAAGGAGAGTTCTGTATGTGGAAAACATTGCATTGTTAAGGAATGAAGTATTCAGAGAGACCAAGTGAAATTGATTCAGCCCGAATTAGAGCTCTTCTGTCGTCCCCATTCCGCAAAGCCAGGAAATTTACATCCAGAGTTGCAGCTAGAATTAACTTATCTTTCACATATTACACTGCTGAAATATACATAATGACAAGGACTTCTTTAGCTTTTACAATTGAGCCGCTCAGAATAATAACGGCAGATCTCAACTGAAGTTCATTTTGAGAAAAATGACATTTTATGTTTGTTTCTAAAGCTCTGCGAATTTTTATTATTAAGACTTATTTTTTTCAGGATTTCTTAAATAGGTGTTTAAAATTTACCAGCAAATTCTTGAGCCTTTGTCAGTAGTTCGGCTGTTTTTGTGATGTTTAGCAGTCTTACTAATAAACCGTGTATAGTTTTTATACGAGACTTATGCAGAGTTGAGACAGAAAACGTTACTAATAATAAGCTATGGACGTATAAACAGGCTGTAACTATGCAATGGGAATTGCTTTGCAGTAGTTATATACACGAAACCCCATGTTTAAGCGTTGTATATAGGGAAAAAATGGCCGCCCCTCTAACAGCTGTTCGTATCGACTGTCATTTTATGATGATGGTTACCTTGTAACCACAGAAGAACAAACCAAAGATCATTGAATTATTAGAATAATATTGCTGTAGCTTGTACTCTTTGACCAAAATGTAGTGTGGTAGTCGATTAGAGCCAGTTGTACTATCGATATTTAACACGCCACACTAGAGCGCTCTACCGGATGCAGTAGAGAACCTCAGATATTCTATTACCTTTCGTAACGAAGTAATGACGAAACTATGACGTAGCTGTGTAACAGTTATACAGTTATACACGACGTATGTAGTGATTATTAGTAAGGAATTTACACACGACTTATAAACGAGCTACTCATTGTATAAGTATAAGGCAGTTAAACGTCTGTATAAAGAATTTTTATTAATAAGACCGTAGTTCAATAGAATAGGCTTATATGGAAATTTAAAAAAAATGGGATAATGATTTTTAGTGGGTTATTTTACGACGCTGTATCAACAGCTTAGCTTATTTAGCGTCTGAATGAGATGAAGGTAATAATGCCGGTGAAATGAGTCCGGGGTCCAGCACCGAAAGTTACCCAGCATTTGCTCATATTGAGTTGAGGGAAAACCCCAGAAAAAACCTCAACCAGGTAACTTGCCCCGGCCGGGAATCCAACCCGGGCCACCTGGTTTCGCGGCCAGACGCGCTAACCGTTACTCCACAGGTGTGGACTTTTTACATAGATATAGATATCTATGAGGACAACAACAAAGACTTGTAAAATACCGTAGCCCCTCAAGTGTGATATGATCTGATAGCTCTGGCGATAAATCGCGAATCTGTGTTTTTCGAGGAGAGTGGCTGAAATCTTTTGTGTACGTAGGTTAGGTTAGTTCGGGTTAGTTCAAGTTACATCAAGTTATAATGAAACATTTTTGAGTTCAATCTATAAGATTTATATATTATAGATTGAACTCAAAAATTTTTCATTATATTATAGTAGATTTATCTGAACACAAAATGAATTGTAAAATACATCAAGTTAGGTTAGTTTATATTACGTTAATAATTAGGCTACATCAATAAGATGGGTTCAGTTTTCAACGAGTTAACATTTCTTTTAGAATAAATTTTTACTGTTTTAAAACTTGTTTTGTAGTCATTTTTGGTAAGTTTTATAATTATATATACGGTATATATATATATATATATATATATATATATATATATATACACATACTCTGTTGTAAAGTACTACTGTTGAATATGTTGATTGATAGATGGAAATAATTAGTGCAATAAAATTGTCCGTAACGTTTGTGTCCCTAATTTTTACTTACAAAAGTTGGCAAGCCTAATTGTAATATACATACAAGTAACATTTTGTTAGTTATTCAAAATCGTACATATATAACATCTTCTGTTGTGAAATAATTTTATTGCATTTATTAGAAATTAGTATATTAGGATACAAGGTTGGGAAGTGCGTTTTACAAAATCGAGGAAAATTCCGAGATTTTGTAATGCATTTCACAAACATGTATTGTAGAGAACATTTTCTTGCACGATCTTATTTTTTAAATTGCAAATAAGATATATTTTGCTTTAAAATTTAGAGCAATATTATTCCAAAGCCTTCGCAAAACTAGACTGTAATGGTAACTAGGCTAAGTAACAATAAGTGCACTGTAATGGGTCTATTTCAGTATAGTTTTATGTTATGAATAGACTTCGTTGAATTTCCACACGCAGCATGCAATCAGGTTGCCGATGTACGGTAGTATAGAGGAGGTGGGCGACCGCCCGGTCTCGTAGTATAAGCAGTTCATGTTAAGAGTTGTGACCGGTCCAAATAGAGCAGCTTCAGCTAATGTATACCTAAGTAAGCACTTGTTTTTGCATTACTTTGGTTGGAATATTCAAAGCTTAACATTTATTCGGTGCAGACAAGAATTAAATCAAACATGCCACAATGAGAGTGTTGCTGTTCCAAATAATTGCCCCTGGAATACCCTTACCCCCGCAACCAGTCTTGACCCGTTGGGGAACGTGGTTGGATGCTGTTCATTATTATGCAGAACATTATGGCAAAATAATGGAGGGAATTGATGCATTGGATAGCACAGACAGTGCCGCTGTTGCAGCTGTAAAATCATTGCCTTATGAACAGCTATTGGAAGATATTCTGTTCATTGATTCTAATTTTAAAATCGTGTCCAAAAGCATCACCCTGTTAGAATCGTCTAAACTACAACTCTCAGAAGCCCTTAATATAGTGGATAAAGTATCACAAACCGTTATCCAAAATAACAATTCACTAATTAAAAAAAAAAAAGAAATGTAAGTTGAGAAACATTATTGCTAAAAATGTTGCCTATTCACAACTTCGTACTATAAATGATATACTATCAGGTCACGACAAGACATCTGAAGTTGGTGTACTAAAAAGTAGTGACTTTCCGTTCTTCAAATATGTACGTATTACATCGTGTGATGTTGAACGTACATTTTCCCAAAATAAAAACTGTTTAAGTGACCATCGGAGGAGGTTACTTTACAATCGCTCAAAATGTACGTAACTCTTCACTGCAATGCACATATTAAAAATGATGTGAGTATCTTACATTAAATTTTAAGAGTTAATATATCTCACTATAAAATAATTGTATATTTACATGTTTAGACATTTCCTACTTCAATGCTTTAGCAAAGAAGGGCAGCACTGCTACTTGCAGACCTGTTACTAAATGTACGTATTACTCTGTGAAAAGATTTATTAAATCTACATACTTAGACTTCAACAAACAAAATTTGATAACACAATATAAAGGGAAAAAATGGAACTCTCTGCATCAAAATCCACAGTTAATTCCCGATTTACCACGCAAATCGTCTGTATCACCATTTAGATTGGCAACAGGCCATGATTGTTTGGCCAAACACCTGCATAGAATTGGAATATATCAGTCCCCTAACTGCCCATTGTGCAACTCAAACCAAGAAATGGATTCGGAACACCTCAAAATCTGTGCTTCAGTGGCTGGCCATGATAATATCTTTGAAAAATATTGAAGTGCAAGAGGTCAAATGACTTTATTATCAAACGCCTGGCATTAGAAAACAACAACAACAACAACAACAACAACAACAACAACAACAACTTCAATGATTATTCATTATATTTCTTGAATGCAGGATACAGGTTTTATTGTAACCGCAGTATACTGCTCAGTGTTTACATTAGAGGCATATTCCATCCGTTGCACGCCCCCTTCTCATACAGTCTATACCGCGTGCGCAGTAAACCTTGCATTTCTCGTGGCAATTCCACGAAGTCTAGTTATGAAGAATGGTTTCCCTAGCAACAAGTTTCTGTGTGGGAATTCTAACTTTCAAGGCCTAACAACAATAGCTGTAAATACAGCAAAAAACTCCATCGTGCAAAAAGAGTTATTGCATCTCGACTTCATAATGCTCAGTTTGATCATCTCTGTCTACTGCAGGCAGGTAGCAGGTGAAGGAATCGTTTTAGATACATAGCACTAACATAAAGATAATACGATGTTGGTAAATATGGACCTTCTTAAATTCAAGCATAACATAACACTTAGAACCCCTATTAAAGTTTTCTTGACAACATAAAAAACTCTTATAAACCAACAAAATCGTTTCAGCACGCGCTAGACTACAGGGCTGACGTCGCTAGCTGAGTCGTCTCTAAAAGGCAAAGCCAGTTCTCGCACAACTACAATACTGCCGTTTATTCATAGGCGGAGAGAAAACCGTTTCCTTGGGGGGGGGGGGGGCAAAGCAAAACTATAGAATACCCATATAACGGGTTTATGGGGGACATCATATACCTCCTCCTCCATTATAGCTTGACCTTGGTACAGTATATCGGAATACATACATACATACATACATAGGCCTACATACATACATACGTGTTTCGCCCATGGGCAGGTCTTTCACCGCAAACCCAGCATTCTTCAATATTTCCTATTTTCTGCCTTCCTCTTAGTTTCCGCATGTGATTCACATATTATCTTAATGTCGTCTATCATCTCATAGTCTATTTTCTTCTGCCCCTACTCTTCTCCCGTTCGCCATTCCTTCCAGTGCATCTTTCAGTAGGCAGTTTCTTCTCAGCCAGTGACCCAACCAATTCCTTTTTCTCTTTCTATCAGATAACGGAATATGATCATTTAATAAAGTAGTTTGTGGGGCATGTTTCTTATAGTGGTACATCCATATCTGCGATGTTTCGGACCGAGTTGTATAGGGCTTGAACTGTAGGTCTACTACAAATTATAAGCCTAATAGGGTATAACTTAAAACAATCTTCCTCTTTTTCTCTCTCAAACAGAAATACATAACATGTATCAATAAAACTATGTAACAGTGCCAACAGAAACTTTCTTATATGAAGCTTACCTTCCTGAAGATATCATATGAAATGTAAACTATTTTATTTAATCTCGTTTTTAAGTTTAAACATTATACCGGGATCAGTTTTCTTTTTTCTACATTGTTGTGCAGTATGTTATTCATACGTCTCCAAGTGGCGGTCTGAACATCTGCAGACTTCTGACACAGGGTGTTACAAAAGAAGTATTACAGTGCTTCCATTCCTCAAAATAGGTATAGAAATTCTTATACATTCAGAAATTTAAAATAAATATTATAGTCCAGATACATGATCTGAAGACATTAATTCGTCAATTTAAGCATAGAAACTTACTCATAAACAAACGCAAATAAGATCTTTTGAACTCAATATTTTCTAACGTTAATAGAAAAAAAAAGCATAGACAAGTTTGGGGAGGCAGTGCCCCCCATGCCTCCCCCATAACTCCGCCTATGCGTATATTGACTCTTTTGAAAACTTCTTCCACCATATATTACATCCAAATAGAGGGTTTAACCATCATAATTCTACTCGTAATTTATTATACACTATCCCTGAAAAAATGATAACATTAACAATGTAAAAATATTTTAAAAAAACCTTATAAAATCTAAAATATCTCAAAACCCTTACGTGATACAGCAATTCCGAAGGCCGTTTCGGATTCTACAATAAAGGATTGTTATGAATTTTGATATATCACACACCCGATGCAAATGGCTGTTAACCATTGATTATTTAAAGTTTTGATTTTTTTAGTTGGTTATTTAACGACGCTGTATCAATTACTATAGCATCAATGGAATTGGTGAATAGCGAGATGGTATTTGGCGAGATGAAGCCGAGGATTCGCCATAGATTACCTGACATTCGCCTTACGGTTGGGGAAAATCTCGAAAAAAAAAAACAGGTAATCAGTGGGAATCGAACCCACTCCCGAACGCAACTCCGGATCGTCCACCACAATGGAGTAACAGATACCATGCCTGACCATAAAACTAACGGTCTCGGGTTCAAACCCTGGTTGCGACAAGTTATGTGGTTAAGGTTTTTTTTCCGGAGTTTTTCCTCAACCCATTAAAAGCAAATGCTGTTTTGGCGCCACTCATTTCGGTGGCATCACCTTCATCTCACTCAGACGCTAAATAACGATCGCAGCTGATAAAGCGTCGTAAAATAAACCAATTAAAAAACTCCGGAACAGCAGGCATGCCGACTGAGCTACGCCGGTGGCCAAAGTTTTGATTATGAATACTTCAGTACGTACCCCAAGACTGCGTGATAGGGCTACCACACCATGCTTAGCTGCAGTGTACATGGGAAGGGGTGGTAAAGCGTATATTCCGCATATGGATGCCATGTTAACAATGATACCACCCTTCCCTCCTTTATCTTTTCCCATATGCTGCAAACCTAGGAGCGTTCCTCGAATCACAGCCATCTGAAAAAAAAAAAAAAAGTAATACAGTAGAATTGCAATATTGTAGATGAAAGCGCAGGCTACGAGCATAGTTCTCTTTTGAACTGGCCCGTCGATTTACGCAATTAAATCTTAATGGCACAAAATATTTAAGTTTTGTAAACCTACTTACCAGATTTATCTGAACTTCTTTTTCCCAATTTCTGTCGTTTGATATACCAGCATTGTTTACAACAATATCAAGACCTCCGTACAGACCAACTGTCGTCTTAAAAGCATCTTGAAAATAAATACCAGTAAAATATTAGCAAGAAAAATGAATATTGTGTGTAATTTAAAATGCAATATAGCATTCGTCATAATTTTATTATTAATTAAGCACTTACATGTAGCATTTACTTATTTTTCAGATTTTTGTATTTTTGTTGTCTTTTCCTGATAGGTATTGACTTAATATATATCCAGCTGACATTAGATGTACAGTTTTACTGATTTATACAATTAAAGTTTTAATAATTTTTTTATTCAAACAGAAAATGGCTTACTCTAACTGAAAAATTTTGATTTAGCTAAATTGTGACAAAGAAATGCAGTCGATGATGAAAATGTCATGAATGCTTTGTTGTTTTAAAGGTATGTTAAAAGCTGCAAACATATCGCCATTACCTTCAAATTCGCTGGAATTTGTAACGTCTGTTTTAATAAATTTAACTTTATCTTTTCCATACTCAACACTCAGGTTCTTAACAGCAGCCTCTCCCTTTTGTTTATCCAAATCGCAAATAATCACAGCCTGAAAAAATTAAAACTGTTTATTCATAATACTTATTTTCAAGAATCAAATTCTTTGTAAACAAAATTATCATTATCTATTTGAATATGTGAATTATGAGGACTATGGACAGCGACATCGTTTTGGAAGGGATTTTGATGAGAAAGAAGAATCTGTTCTTTAGCTGAAAATACACAAAACAATAGTGACAAAAATATACACACAAAATTACTTGAAAGTTAGCAATCATACTGTTTACATCATACATGAGACAACATTTGGTACGACTTTTAGATGGAAAAAGACTGTTCTGAGCTATGAAACTGAACCAGACTTAAACTGAACATAACAGCGTTACAGTACTTAATAATACATAAATTATTCATGTTATACTAGTGTAAGTTGATTAACATTTGTTTGTATGAATTAATTACGAACGCAGTGAAAATGGTTGGGATAAAAATTTTATTTATATCGGATACTAAATTCATGTAAAGAGGATTCACATGATCTGAACCTAATTTTTAAGTAAAATATGCTTTGGAATTGGACTTTTGGGTAATCCACTGTGTCCTAAAACTTGAAATTTCCAATGTTTCTGAACTACATACAGATTTCAACATCAGGGTAAGACCATATAGGTGGTAATAGTAGTTATGACTTAAACTATCGATAGTAAAATTGTTTCGAATACTATCGATAGTTCAGGTGATTATTGATATTATCGAAAATTAATTAAAAATTAATCAATGAAAGGCAAAACCGTCTGCATACCAACGAAGTAGAAATGCTTATTTTAATGGGAAACTTATCCTTGTAGCAATGGTCACATGTTTAAAAAACTATATTATAGTGATGGCTAATATTGGGACGTTAAGGACAGATTATAATATTGTGTGTTATTGATATGTAATTCAGATTCCTTTCAGTATATATTATTAAATTAATAGTTCAGTACGCGTTTGGATATTAATTCAGAAATATTCAGTTCATAACCAATTAACAAAAAAAGTTTCTAATGATTGTCGATAGTATCGATTATAACTATCGATAGGACAATCGATTGTAGGAACTACAGTCGATAGTACAATCGATACTTTTGCAAGTGACTATCGTCCATCTCTAATATGATTACATAAGGAATACACAATAAATACTTCGCTTCATATCAACAAGATTTCGAAATGTTGGATACACATTACATGACAGAACTCTTTGTGAGATAAAACGGATCTTTTGACCTACTATGTATATGATGAAGACGATGACGAAGTCGACGATAATGAAGTATTGGCAAAGTTCACAGAACAAAAATAAATTTTAGGTCATTACTCTTGTATCTGGACCAATTTTGAAGATGTTTTCGGTCATGAATTTATCACTTTTGGAAGTTTAAAGATCTAAAATTACAAAAATGAAATAGCAAATTTAGGCAATTTAAATTTCAGCCACAATGAAACAACGTTATTGAAATTCTACGTGATGATGTAGCAATTTTAACAAGGACAGGTGGACAGAGAGTGGCTGACGGAAATGTAGTAATCAGAGAAACCTGTTTCAAAGCCTCTTCGAATTCCAGAAATCCTCAATCTTGCAAGAACATAACTCAGTCATTCTTGTGAGAGGTCAGTCGACCTGGTTGGCAAGTTGGTATAGCGCTGGCCTTCTATGCCCAAGGTTGCGGGTTCGATTCCGGGCCAGGTCGATGGCATTTAAGTGTGCTTAAATGCGACAGGCTCATGTCAGTAGATTTACTGGCATGTAAAAGAACTCCTGTGGGACAAAATTCCGGCACATCCGGCGACGCTGATATGACCTCTGCAGTTGCGAGCGTCGTTAAATAAAACATAACATTTAACATTTGTGAGAGGTTATGTAACTAGTCATAGTAGAGCTCATAGTGCTGTCTCACAATACCGTTCCTTTATTAGTGAGGCCATAAATTACAAGGACTGCTGTCACAGCTCCTCAGGATAAGAATAAGGCAATTACTTAATTATATATCCTTTGTCCTTCATAGATATTACTTCACTACCTACCGGTACCTTAAAAATAGGTGTTGCATCATGCCAACGTGACTCGTAAATGGCGTTTCTTTTCAAAATAAAAAAATAATACACTGGCTGATATTAATAAGTAGGCCTACTGTACATCAGCTGCGGCGAAAATGCGACTCACGAGCACATTGTGGCTCGCAGTGCATTTCCCTTGCTTCCTACCTACAACCCCCACCCTCTCACTCACTGGAGTCAAACTCCGTTCTATTTGTATTTGTCTCCCTGAAAATGTTGTACAAAGGGAAAGGCCCGACAACAGACCCGAACTCCTACAGGGGGATAGCACTGGAAAATAACCCCTTTAAGCTGCTCACCAACATCCTAGCTACCAGGCTAACAAAAGTATTGGAACCACAAATCCCCGCGCAACAATTTGGTTTCCGGAAGGGGCGCTCGACCCTCCAAGCAGTGACGGCCCTCCTCGGAGATATCGAAGAGGCCCTGAGAGTACCGAAGCAGAAGTTCTACGTGGTCTTCGTAGACTACTGCAAAGCATTCGACAGTGTAAACAGGCAGCGGCTAATGGACAAGCTGAACAACATGCAAGGTCTGGACAAACACGTCCTCAACCTGGTCCACAATATATTAGCGCAAAACTTCATTCAAATAGACGATAAAGTCCAGAAGTCCAAGGAAGTCTGCCAAACTAGAGGGGTACCACAGGGAGACCCTCTAAGCCCGCTCCTTTTCAACGTCATGACAGCGGACATAATACAGACACAGGCTCCCTCAACAGTGATGTACATGTACGCAGACGACATGGTGCTCGGGTCTACCAACATAAGAGAGCTACAGGTCTCCATGAACAACCTTTCAGCTTGGGCTGACGAAAACGGTCTGCTCATAAACCAGTCGAAAACTGTCCAAATGGTATTCAGAAAGGGAGGAAGAATAGCAAAAAGTGACACAATCTGGATACAAAATCGACCCCTGCAAATTACAAATGCATTTAAATACCTTGGTGTAACGATACAGACGACAGCAAAATCCTTCAGAATCCACACTCAAGAACGAGCAACGGCCGCAGTAATAGCTATCCACGACATAACAGACATTACCCAACTAGCACTCTCAACAGCCATGCAGCTTTTCTATGCCAAGATACTCCCTATACTGTCATATGGACTGGACATCACATGGACCCGGCTAAACTACAATGACCTCAAGACCATGGAGAACGTCAAAGCAAGGTTCTTAAAAGCAGCACTGGGAATCTCAAAATATGCACCCTCCAGAATGGCGTACGAACTCGCGAGAGGAACTACGAAGCAGACTCATGCTGCCATCTACCGCAGCAGAACTTCGACTACGCACGGTCATGCAAGAGAAGAAGGCGGAAATAGAAAGTGAATTCTATGGAACGGACGCGATGATCAACCGCAACTGGACAGGGCCGAACAACAAATCACGAAGCGCCATAACAAGGCTAGCAGTTCACGGTTTTCACCACAAACTGTGCAGAAGATCAGAGTACCACGAACCTTCCCCCGAATGCGTGTGCAAACTGTGCAACGAAGTGTGTCCAAAATATCATTTTAGTAAATGTGTGAATAGAACGAAGTCACTGGTGGAATATAGTAAAGAGAAGTAACTCATACCAAACTAAATTGCACGTTTGTGCGCACTTCTTTCTTATTTGTATTTGTCTCGGACCTGCGAGTGCCTGCGAGTGGCGTATCGTCGCAATATCTCTCTCGAAACCATGTACCTCTATAAAAACGAAAGTTTCAAGTAGGATGGGAGGACGCATTCTTTTGCTTACAATATGATGAAAATATTAAATGTATGATTTGTTCACAAATATTACTAGGAAAACGGTTGTATAACATAAAACAGCATTAAAAGTTACTACATGTTACTGATGAAACATTAAAAGTTTGTGTTGTTGTTGTTATTATTATTATTATTATTATTATTATTATTATTATTATTATTATTATTATTATTATTATTATTATTATTATTATCATCATCATCATCATTATCATCTCTGTACGTCGATTCTTTTACAGCAGATGTACGAATAATGCGGTTAGATTTTCAATTTAAACTCACAGATTTACAATGTGACGTTAAATGAAAGCTAGATGTAAGGACTTGACAGATATTGAACTTTTCAAATCTTTGGAAAAAAATAAATATTTGAAGCTTCGTTCTTTCGCTTGCTCTGTTGAAGCCATGTTCGCTGTAACTTACGTTTGTGAAAAATTATTTTCAACAATGAAAATAGTAAAAATCAAATTTAGATCACGACTGACAGACAAATACCTTCGTGATCAACTACGATTGGCAGTAAGTGACATAATTCCTGATTTTGAAACTTTGTCGCAGAGACATTCTGAAGACAGTTAATTTTAGGTTGTGATAATATGTCCTATGTTTTCTTGTTCATTTATTTCTTCGTTACACGTCCTAAACATTAACTTCCCCTTCGGGTGTCCGCCTCCCTCCATAGGTGCTATGCACGTTGCAGCTTACACAGTGGCTCGGCGCACCATGGCCTTTTCGCCACGGCTGCTGTACATGAACTTAAATCGTTTATTTCATAAACCACCTATCTCTAGTTGACCATGTTTTGTGAAAACCAATAAAAACTATATAAATTTGAGAATAAATTTTTAGGTGACTATTACACCTTTACTACATCATACTACCTTTGACCAATAAAACGGTAAGGAACGACGTGTTCAACCAATCATGACTGCTTATCCTACAATTTTTATCACATCCCTAGCCTTTGTTTTTTATCACCTCCCTAGCGTTTGTTTCTTTGTTTGCCAACATTGCACTTTCAATAGTTGTACCTATTAAAATGACTGATGTTTATTTCAGCATTCTTAATTGAAACTTTTCTATCATCTATCTTGTTTATATTATTTAGGTTATGTTATAGGTCTGCTGTATGTGGTTATGAATAGTCATGTATCAGAGATTGTTTAGTTTATATGTCAATTGATAATTGAAATGGAATACAGTGTTTTAATAAAAGTGAAACTGAATCAACAAAGCCTTTATTGAGCTAATTGAAGATTGTATAGTTGGCACAACTGATAACAAGTGAACAGCAGATCATAACACACTACTGCCATCTAGCGGGATATTTGGAATGATGAGATGGTACAATAATAAATTTTCAAGACAGTTTAGTATTTTAGTAAGTCAATAAATATTTTATTGTATTAGAGTACTTTATTTCTTTTTCTCTTTATAAGTATACTTTCTTCTAATCGTGTAATAGTCAATTAAATCCTATTCGAGTCATGATTTTCTGTAGATAAAACAAAACCTCTAGTGAGATTATTGTTGATAAAACAGTAATGGATTTAATAGAATTACCTTTTAAACACTGCTATGGTGTTGTCAAAATTATAAGCCTATGATTCACATATGGGAATTCTGGAATAAAGTGTTTTTCCAATTAATAATATTTATTGATAAGGGTATTAACACGTGCCATTTTGGAGAGAACGAAGGGAATAGTAATATACGTTACAAGAGCGGTATGTTGACGTTTTCATGGTCGAGGAAAAGTTTGAAAAAGCGAAACGTAGTTGAGCTTTTTTAATTTCCGAGAACATGAAAACAAACATACCGCTCGTGTATCGTACATTATTTTGTGCGAAGATCGTTTATTACATACCTGAAAGTCGAATTTCTAATTAGTTGCAATGAAATCTCCATGTTGGTTTCTGTTTAATGACGCCAACTTCGGAACACCAAAATATCTTTCTCCAACATTGTTGCTGTAAAATGTTTTCTGTGTTTACTAAACTCCAGCAGGCCGTGATATACGTCTGTCTTTTTTTTTTTCCTCCAGTCTATAAATGCGAACTTAAAACAAACGGTAAGGTTATGTAATGATTTATTTTTCATTTTAATATTTTAACAATATTATTTATATAAAATATTGCAGTAATAACATCGGCATCTGGAATCTTGTTGATTTTTTCACGGCTTCCTTAATGTTACTTGTATCAGGAATGCAATAAGTTTCGTGGAGTAGACTTTACTTAATTTTTGCAAATATTTAAAAACAATAATTAACATTGCAATTTAGGTGAAATTGCAGTGGTAAATTTCCAATTTATAATTATTACTATGTTAAACGTCTCTAAAAATAATATGTTAAAAGCCTAAAGCAGTAAAATGAATGTCGCGCTTAAGCGGTAAGAAGAGGGAAATTGTTATGTGTGTTACGTTGGGAATACTGAATGTGGTATTTCACACTTACCGCGTATTGGTTCTGTGGGGAAAACAAGCAAATACGCACGATCTCGCACAAAATAACTTGAAGACTCTCAGTTGTTTGTCTGGATATATCTACGAAACCCAAATTTCAATTTGAAACAGAAAAGAACATATTTATAAAAAGAAATAAAATAAAAAATAATATTTTGTTCTTACAAAACTTAATATTGAGAACATTTTAGGCAGAATGCCTATTCACATTCTAATTCTGAGTCTACATTATGACAATCAGCTTCTGTAGTCGAAAACTTCAGTAGGCTATGTCATAGTAATGTTCATATCCTCCGGTATATTACAAACGTTTCTGCAAATCCTCCAGATTTTTCTTATTCATTGGGACCTTTCCATCAGGTTAAGCATTCTGCGATGGTAGTGCAGGAACATTAGTAGTCTTCTGGAGACTAAAGATACGACTTTGCGTCAATTTGACAGGAGTTTCCATACTGTAGACAGACTGTTTGAACGATGATATCTTGAATGGAATTCTCTGGTCTTTTGGTTACCATACCTCTTCCAAAAATTTAATCAGAGTTTGTCATTTTTTATACAAAAGTGACCAAGAATCTTTGAAAGATACGATTTCATCAGTCAACACCTGATGAGTGGAAAAGCGACCGATTCTACTTGTCTTCATCATGATTTGTGTGTACTGTTTAAGAGCATAGAGTCCACACCTGTGGAGTAACGGTTAGCGCGCCTGATCGCGAAACCAGGTGGCTCGGGTTCGAATTCCGGTTGGGGCAAGTTATCGGTTTGAGGTTTTTTCCCAGGTTTTCCCTCAACCCAATATGAGCAAATGCTGGGTAACTTTCGGTGTAGGACTTCGGACTCATTTCACCGGCATTATAATCTTCACTTCATTCAGACGATAAATAACCTGAGATGTTAATACAGCGTCGTAAAATAACCCACTAAAAAAAGAGCATAGATTCGGTCAGATTTTCTCAAAAGTCTCTTGATCGAACCAAAATCGCGGTCACAACAAAGAACGAATGCCCACGCAATGGCAAGTAGTGTTTGACTGCCAACTGTACAGTCTTAGAAATCTAAGTCCCAGAAAAGAGTCAGTGCACATGATCAGGCATATAACGAAACAAAACTAATTTTATTAGCTCAACTAGACCTTCTCTTGTGAACCAGGTCGCTAGTCCTGATCATACGCACTGCCTCATTTCTGGGACTTACAAGGTATCTATGCGACAATTTTTTTGCAAGACTGTACGTATTTTAGAGCGGAAACACTGTATGTTTAGGCATTGAGGGGTTTCCGCACCAAACTCGATTTTCAAAGCAATGAAATGGGAGTGTAGTCAAAGATCACATAATGCATTTCTGCACTATAAGTGATGCGTACATCTACAAACAGTATAAATCTAAACTTAACTCCATTTTGCCTATTTTGGTCGATAGGGGGTTTCTGAAATAAACGATTCACTTAAATTATTAATTGAATTGGTTTAGGATAAGATGAAAATAAATGCAAATACGACGAAAACTATGGTCATAGGAAGAAAAATAAAGAAGGTAAACTTGCGAATTCTAAATGAGGCAGTAGAGTGAGTGGATAGCTCCAAATGCTTGGGATGTACTGTAAGCAGTAACATGAGCTGTTGCCAGGAAGTCAAAAGAAGGGTAGCAATGGCCAACGAAGCTTTTAATAGAAAAAGGAGCATCTTCTGAGGATCTCTGGGAAAAGGACTAAGGAAGAAACTAGTGAAGTGCTTTGTGTGGAGTGAGGCACTGTACGAGGCAGAAACATGAATATTACGACCAAGCGAAGAGAAGCGAATAGAAGCATTTGAAATGTGGATATGGAGAAGAATGGATCATGTGAATTGGATAGACAGAATAAGAAATGAAGCTGTGTTAGAAAGAGTGGGAGAAGAAAGAATGATGCTGAAACTGATGAGGAAGAGAAGGAATTGACTGAGTCACTAGTTGAGAAGAAACTGCCTACTGAAGGATGCACTGGAAGGAATGGTGAACGGGCAGAAGAAGATATCAGATGATAGACGACATTAAGTATAGCCTATGGATCATATGCGGAGACTAAGAGGAAGGCAGAAAATAGGAAAGATTGGAGAAAGCTGGGTTTGCAGCGAAAGACCTGCCGTTGGGCAGAACACTGTGAATGAATGAATGAATGAATGAATGAATGAATGAATGAATGAAATGGGGCAAGCCAAGGCAAGTTATCCTTGATATTGGAGCAAAGTATTTGTGAGACAAGGTGTGTAACACATGCGACACCAGTGAATACAGGTCATCCACGGGCTTTACAAAATCTGCCAATAAAATTCCATCGTTGCTGTTCTAGAACGGGGACCTGGTAGGGACATCATTTTATTTTTAGTAACATTTCTAATATTAACCTGGCTATACTTTTGGATTAACGGTTGAGAACCGGAAACATCGTTTGCTACCCCCTTCCACGAACTGGAGTTCGATGATACTGGCGTAAAATACAAACAAATCACTTTACTAGGTATAGAATGGGAAGAAAAGTAGTTCATCCATTTACGTAAACTAGGAAATATCGCGATTTTGAGTTTGATAATATTTTCATTAGGTTTTTGTTTAAAATCAAAATACAGTACTGTATTAACAATAAGTGTTTTTACTCACGAACTGAGCTATCCATTCGGACGTATTCATTATGCACTGTATATTATACTTCTACAGCACAATAGAGTACAATATAGAGAATGAAGTTAAATTGAAAAATAATTATAATATGGATATTTAAACACATTTTTGTAAATGGTGGCCATTCATTTCGATACCAGGCTTCAGTTCTTTTGTGAATATTATCGCACTATAGACTATTGTACCTAATTCCAATTATCAGTTTCGTCTTTCGTATTAGTAACTCTTGTTGAAATAATTCTGTACCTAATCTATAAAAGAGTACCTTACGTACTGTAAATGCAATCTTCATTTCTGCTCGATCCGAAAAGATAAAATTACTCAGACATGCTATCTATTGTCCGTCCAAGTGGTTATGTCGCAGGGTCGTAGAGAGGGGGGAAAATCACGTGACAGTTAATTACTTAACGAGGCCCTTTTAAGTTATTTTAAACAGTTGTATAATAGTACGTAGACGTCCAATTCCTAACAGAAATTAATGTTTTCAGAGAAGAGCTAAGACAGCCCAGCCACTAGCCTTTACAGAGGGGCGAGCAGAAGCGGGTGGGGGAAACCGGGATGCGAGTAGGTAAACGGACGACAGTACCTGTGCGAAAATATGATTCAATATTGAAAGCTCTTTTGTCACTGGAAAACGCGAACATTTTTCTGGAACGTACTATACTCACTACCTCAGTAGTGTTTACTATGACCGTAAGGCGACTTTGACTGCATACGCGGCCTTGGTTGTGTGTGGAGAACGATTGGAAGTTTGCTAGTAGAGGGGGTGAGAGTGAAGTACATTAAAAAAAAATCAGGTACAATAAAAATTGAAGTAAAAATAAAATGATGTCCCTGCATAAGCTTACACAGTAGGCCTATTATATGAGAATCGGTACTGTGATTCACTATGTGCAGCCATTTCACTTTACGTAGCGTATTGTCTAAAATATTAAATTCAGTGTTTACATAAGAATCCTTTTTATAACAAAATTACATCGATGTCTTACGAAAATAAAGAAAAGAAATATACGTAGAAAATATAATGAATCAATAGTACGCTTTATATAATATGAAAAATTGAGTTCGACAGGAAATGAAAAGGAATACATGCAAGAGAAGTTTGATTGGAAATATGACCTTGCGGACTAAGATATTTAATTGGATGAGCCTTGGAACATCAGAATCAATGATTTATACTGTGACATGACATACAGTGAGTAATTTTGATTATAACAAGACTATGTTTTATAGGCCTACTAAACTTATAAATGACTTTTAGAGAACCCGGAGGTTCATTGTCGCCCTCACATAAGCCCGCCATCGGTCCCTATCCTGAGCAAGATTAATCCAGCCTCAAGTTTCTAGCATCATAACCTAACTCTCTCAAATCCATTTTAATATTATCCTCCAGTATACGTCTCGGCCTCTACAAGGTCTTCTTCGCTCAGATCTTCCAACTAACCACTCTAGATGCATTTATGAATTCCCCCATACGTGCTACATGTCCTGCCCATTTCAAACGTCTGGATTTAATGTTTCTAATTATGTCAGGTGAAGAATACAATGCGTGCTGTTCTACAGGGACATCATTTTATTTTTACTTCAATTTTTATTGTATCTGAGTTTTTGAATGTACTTCACTCCCACCCCTTCTACTAATGAAGTTCCAACTGTCCTCCACACAGAATCAAGGCCGCATATAGTAAACAGCACTGAATTAGTGAGTATAGTACGTTCCAGAAATATGTTCGTGTTTTCCAGTGACGAAAGAGCTTTCAATATTGCATCATATTTTCGCACAGGTACTATTCGTTTGCCTATGTCGCATCCAGATTTCCCCCACCTGCTTCTGTTGGCCCCTCTGTAAAAGCTGGGCTGTCTTAGCTCTTTTCTGAAATCATTAATTTCTGTTAGGAATTGGACGTATACGTAATATTATACAGCTGTTTAAAATAACTTAAATAGAAGGGCCTCGTTAAGTAATTGTCACGTGATTTCCCCCTTTCTACGATCCTGCGGCATAACCACTTGGACGGACAGTAGATAGCATGTCTGAGTAATTTTATATTTTCGGGTCGGGCAGAAGTGAAGATTGAATTTACAGTACGTAAGGTACCGGTACTATTTTATAGAGTAGGTACAGAATTATTTCAACATGAGTTACTAGTACGAAGGACGGAACTGGCAATTGGAATTAGATGCTATAATCTATAGTGCGATAATATGCACAAATGAACTGAAGCCTGTATCGAAATGAACGGCCACCATTTTCAAAAATGTGTTTAAATATTCATATTAAGATTATTTTTAAATTTAACTTCTTTCTCTATATTGTACGCTAATGTGCTGTAGACAGTATAATATACACTGCATAATGAACACGTTCGCATGGATATCTCAGTTCGTGAGTAAAAACACTTATTCTTAATACAGTACTGTATTTTAATTAAACAAAAACCTGATGAAAATTATCGAACTCAAAATCGCGATATTTCCTAGTTTACGTAAATGGATGAACTACTTTTCTTCTCTCCTATACCTAGTAGAGCGATTTGTTTGTGTTTTACGCTAGTATCATCGAACTACAGTCGTGGAAGGGGCTAGCAAACTGTATTTCTGGTTCTCTAAAGGTATAGCCAAGTTAATATTAAAGATGTTGGTAAAAATAAAATATGTCCCTGTACATTGTGTAACTTTCTCCATTCTCCTGTAATTTCATCCCTCTTAGCCCCAAATATTTTCCTAAGCACCTTATTCTCAAACTCCTTTAACCTCTGTTTCTCTCTCAAAGTGAGAGTCCAAGAACCATACAGGACAACCGGTAATATAACTGTTTTATAAATTATAACCTTATGCAAGAAACAAAATTTAAAAAATCGTCTAGTCTATTTTAAGTTCATAGCCGTTTTGCGGTTTTGTTTTCAAATAATGATCTATTATTTTTTTTTTACTAATCATCAAATGTGAATCATTTTCAAAATAAATTGATAGACGTTGAATATGAACAAAATCCTTCCAATAGTTAGAAGAAATAGTATACAGACGGATAGAGAGAGATACTGATAGACGAAAGCCCAAGATGCTCAAAATGTATATTTTCACGAAAATATCGAAATTGATTTTTTTAAACATTTAGTGCATCACAAAACCGGCTTTAATGAGGAAGTAAAAGTTAAATATTTCGCCTGTTTTAATAATAAAATGCTCGATTAAAATAATAATAATTAAGAAAAAGGAATACACCACTAATATACTCTATACTACTAGCCAAGTTATTATTTTTTTCTCCCCCCTCTTCCTTTTTTCCCCCTTTTTTAATATCTTGATATTTTACTTAATCGTTTGTACCTGTATGCTATATAGCACGTTTTTGCTATTCAACTTTTTATGTCTTGTAACCCACATGTAGGCCTATTCTCCTATTAGTATATTGACTGTATATTATATCTCAAGTGAATTAATCGTCGAATTTATCTCGAGCAGTTTATATTTTATAAATTGCATATAGGTATATTACCCTTATATTATGTAACTGATCTTAACTATTTGTAATTTTCTACTATATTTTATGTAATATCAAAGGTATCTTCTTTTGTGTTCTTTTGTATCTATCACATAATTCTGTATTTCATATATATTAAAGATATATGTATATCTATATTCATGTATATTACTATAGTATTGAAACCTAATTATTTCTAAATGGAACCAAATCTATGCATCAGAAAACATAACATTAAATACCCTGCTCTTTGCAGACGATCAAGTTATAGTTTCCAATTCATAGGATAACTTACAAAGAGGACTATATACATTAAATAAAATATTATCAAATTTTTGGATGGAGATTTCAGTACAAAAATCAAAAGTAATGGCATTTTTGGGACAAGATCCAATCAGAAGTAAGATAATACACAATAACCAATGCCTAGAAAAAGTACAACATTTCAATTATCTGGATTGTGAAATATCTTATCAAAATGAAAAAGATGTGAACAAGAAAATCACCATATTTACACAAATTTTAGGAATAATAAATAATACATTAAAAGCTATATTAGTACAAAAATCCACATTATGCAACGAGCCTATAATGATAGTAATTAAGAAGCGAGTATGGATGTTTATGAAACGAGCGCAAGTGAGTTTCATAATTTTCATACGAGCTTCTTAATTACCATTATAGGCGAGTTTCATACGACTTTTTATGCTCGACCATATTTCTAACTTGAAATTATTCAGATGTATACATTTTATTTGTATCTGACAAGATCGGAAGTGACCTTGTTCTAGGCCGTGAATTGTGAGATGTGCGCAGACGCGAAAGTATTGATTTTTTCCGAGGAACAATATTGTCATTGACCTTGATGTAATCCCGTTAAACTTGATATAACCTTGATTATTGAATTCGACATTGAAAAACGAGATGACAAATTGAATTTATTTGAATATTATCTACAATTAACGCTAATTATTATAGTAACAGAACATAACCTTCTGCGACAGTATTGGATTTCCAGCCTCCGTGACTTTTCGCTAATTCTCTTTCGATTGCATATCCGAGAATAATCGATACTTGCGGTTTTATAACGGTACAAAGCTGACTTGTCATTGGCTGAACACCTGTAAGCTGAGTTGTCATTGGCTGAACACCTGTACTTTAATGAGTAGGTGTACTTTAATGACATGCATTAAAGGACTGCTACCAGGTGTATAATTACTACATTTCGGCATGGTCGAGCATAAAAATATATAATACTCTAGCATTACCCTCCCTTTTATACGGAAATTAGATTTGGACATTAAGGAAAAGAGATATGAGCAGAATCAAAGCAACGGAAATGAAATTTCTCAGATGGACAGCAGGATATACTCTTTTAGATCGAAAAAGGAATGAAGAAATATTGGAACAATTATGTTATGTTATGCTTTATTTAACGACGCTAGCAACTGCAGAGGTTATATCAGCGTCGCCGGATGTGCCGGAATTTTGTCCCGCAGGAGTTCTTTTTCATGCCAGTAAATCTACTGACATGAGCCTGTCGCATTTAAGCACACTTAAATGCCATCAACCTGGCCCCGGATCGAACCCACAACCTTGGGCATAGAAGGCCAGCGCTATACCAACTCGCCAACCAGGTCGATTGGAACAATTAGAAGTAGAGTCAGTAGAAGAAAAAATAAACAGATACAAACTAAATTGGCTACATTATGTAAAACGAATGGACAATTCAAGAATCCCCAAAATTATGAAGTAATAACCCAGAGGACATCGACGGTTAGGAAACGGTTGGGGCCGAAACAGGTCTACACAGGCCTAATTCTTGACGGATGATATTGAAACCTGGTTGAGTGGAAGAGAAGGCTTATGGCCTTAACTCTGCCAGGCAAAATAAAACTACTACTACTACTACTACTACTACTACTACTACTACTACTACTACTACTATTACTACTACTACAACACACACATGTGGAGTAACGGTTAGCGCGTCTGGCCGCGAAACTAGGTGGCTCGGGTTCGATTCCCGGTCGGGACAAGTTACCTGATTGAGGTTTCTCCGGGGTTTTCCCTCAACCCAATGTGAGGAAATGCTGGGTAACTATCGGTGATGGACCCCGGTCTCATTTCAGCGGCATAGTCACCTTCATATCATTCAAACGCTAAATCACCTAAGATGTTGATAAAGCGTCGTAAAATAACCTACTAAAAACTTAATATTTGAGGAGAAAAATTCGCTCCGGCGCCGGGGATCGAACCCAGGTCCTTGGTTTTACGCACCAAGCGCTCTGACCACTGAGCTACGCCGAATTCAATCCACAGCACCGGACCGAACCCTCCTCCTTCAATGTTTCCCTTTGTGGCCTGACTCCAAGTTAGGCATATATGGTGACGTAAAATTTAATGTCCAATGTCAACTACCATTATACTAGGAGCGCATTCAGCTGAGTGACTTGATTGGCCGGGAGTCCGCAGTTACGTGCACAGTAATCTGTACAAATATATTCACTGCAGCTATGATAATATTATTGAATTCGGCGTAGCTCAGTGGTCAGAGCGCTTGGTGCGTAGATCCAAGGACCCGGGTTCGATCCCCGGCGTCGGAGTGAATTTTTCTCCTCAAATATTAATTGCCAATATCACATATATTATTTGTAGGACAAATTAATAAAAAATCTATAATACTACTGAAAAACTGCTGCTACTACTACTACTACTACTACTACTACTACTACTACTACTACTACTACTACTACTACTACTACTACTACTACTACTACTACTACTACTATACTATATACTCGAATGTGCATAAAGATCGAAAAGAGGAACTGGAAGTGAAATAAATTAGTGAAGGGGAAGTGAACAGCAATATTTAAGCCATCATCCCTCGTTTCTTTCTTTCTGAATCAGGGCACTTCAATATGTTACAAATAAATTATATAGGCCTACTGGGCGCAATACCAAATTAGTCAATGCTGCATATCTTGTATTTCGCCTTAACTGTTTATTTCATTTTATATATGAGGAACATAATTTATATGTTATCTACTGTATGATGGACATGTCTAAGGTTCGGACCGTTAATTTTAACTGAACTTGTTTACTGTATATTTGAAAAAAAACTTTCGAATGAACTGCTGCACGCTGTGTGACGTGTTAAAGAAATAAAAAAGAGAGAGGATGTTGTAAATTCAAGATTAAGCAACTGACGTAACTGATAGAGGAACGTTAGCAGATACAAAAACAAAGACTACTTGCAGTAACACTTGAGATTAAGGCTATCGTGATGATAGGGTCCTGGTTTTTCGGTTTTGACTTGTTTTATTACATGTTACTGTTCAATTCATTATTTTAAAGCTTATATGCGCTTCACACACAGTGGAGTATATTCGTTTTATTGACACTAAAAATACCTTAAAGTGATGTCAGCGTATAAAATGACTTAAATCATTGCCCTTAAGTAATGTTTTTTCGCCATACTTTCTAGGACTATTTTGAGATTCTCTATTTAAAAAGAATCCTACTCACCACATTTACGTGTGCAAATACGCACGCTTAGAAACAGAGAGAAAAATATATATATTATACAGGATGTTAAAAAGTATCCAGTATTTTAGGAGGTGCTAGTATGCATCAAAACAAGAAAATAATGTCTAATAAACATGGGTCCTACAACACATACTTTCTGAGATCTGAACACTTGTTCATAGGAGGTGCTCAATGTGACGTCCACTCATGGCAATGCATTTCTCTGTCCTTTGGCGTAAGGAATCACGCACTCTTTGAAATTTGTTTTAATACACTAATAAGAAAGTCCTGATAACGATCCTCAGTTAATCTCTGTGGTAGCACGTATGGCCCTATTAATCTATCACCAAGAACGCCTGCCCATAAGTTGATTGAGAATCGGTACTGATGCCTCGTTTCTTCAACTGCTCGGGGATTTTCATCAGCCTACACATGCTGATTACGAAAATTCACAACATCATCTCTGCTAAATCCCGCTTATAACCGCAACCAGACTTTTGTTTTCAGTATTCCTTGTAACGTATCAGTATTCCATACCAAGGGTGTCAACTACGGTACGATTATCTGGTAGTCTGCTGTATTGTAGGGCAGAGAAATGCACTGCCATGAATGGACGTCACATTGAGCACCTCTTATGAAAAGTATGTGTTGTAGGACCCATGTTTATTAGGCATTATTTTCTTGTTTTGATTCATACTATCACCTCCTAAAATATTGGTTACTTGTTTCTTTAACATTCTATATATATATATATATATATATATATATATATATATATATATATATATATATATATATACAATGTTGCCGTGTTCCTCAAAATTTTAATCCCCCACCCCCCCTTGTTTTTGGTTTTTATTAGTACACGAATTTTTTGCCTTTCTGTTCAGGTCAATAAATGCGTTAGTTGCAGTGCCAAAACTAACACTTAAAGTACGATCACACGTCGCTACTTTTGCTGCGCAACTTTCGTACTGCAGCTGCAAAAGTTGCGTGTCGTGTTCACACGTAAGCGAAAAGTAGCGCGCTGCACGCTACTTTTCATGCTGCGCAACCCGAGTGCAGGAAAAGTTGCAACTGGAGGTTGCGAGTCTGTTCACACGCAAGGCTCTACTTTTGCAGCCGCAGTCATACTGCAGGTTCCCATCTCCGTGTTGACTTCTCAATATACATTTTGTGATTATGTTCGCATTATTAATAAACTCATGCGAAAGCTTACTTATCTATTATTTGCTTTTCTATCGTATCTAGTATTCAGAAATTGGCATTATTTTTACTATAAAGTTTTTAAAAACGCCTAAATACTTAAATGATACCCAACAGCATATTCACGTAATCAATGTTGGCAACCCTCCTGGTTGAAACTACGCTACATAAAATTAAAAAAGTGAATTATGTCGTCAGCAAATATGCTCAGACTGTGTTGTGCATTTAATAACTTACAAATAATTTATTTTCATCACATGTAACATTAAAATATATCCAAACAATAAAAGTATCATTGGCACATTTGGGTGGCAACACTGGTTGCAACCGCAGCAAAAGTTTCAACAAAACCGATATCAAAAATGCTGCGGCTGCAACCCTGAGAACCCTGTTCACACGTCGCTACTTTTAAGCTGCGCGCAGCATGGAAAAGTAGCGAGCAGCAGGTTCGGCAGCCGCTACTTTTCGGGTTGCACCGTTGTTCACACGTCGCAGTACGAGAGTTGCGCAGTTTTTTGTACTGCAGCGCTGCAAAAGTAGCGACGTGTGACCGTACCTTTATTGTGACAATGGACTGTTACCAATCTATCTTTCTGGATGGAAAAGTAACCTTTTGTCAGACATAACTAAGTCAGTAGTTTTAAACAGTTTTGCATACATACATACATACATACATACATACATACATACATACATACATACATACATACATACATACATACAGAATAGGCTCTAAAATAGTGTTGTATAATGTATTTAAAAGATCCAACAGTAGCATAGATGTTAACACGTAAATAGTAAATTTAGGGAAAGTAGGTTAATTTGTTAAATAGTATATTTCTAAACATAGTTTTTAAAATGATTAGCAATAGTATTGATTTTTTTATCTGTAAATAGAAAAGAAATAGGTAATTAAAATAGTGTTGTACAAAGTATTTAAAAGCTTCAACAGTAGCATAGATGTTAACATGTTGTAAATAGTATATTTAGGGAAAGTAGAATAGGCTAGCAATAATGTGTATACATTGTATTCGGAAGAGTTAGCAATATTGTAATGTGTAGTCTATTAGCATGTAGTATTGCATTTTTGTAATGGAACATGCTTGTAAATAAGGTTTAAAAAATACATACATACATACATACATACATACATACATACATACATACATACATACATACCCACAGCAACTGTGACAGTCACTTCTCCTGATTTACACGTTCAGTATAAGTTATAGACAATATATAATAACTATGTAATGTTCCCAAACTTAGCATTTTAATTTACTGTTATATAGAAACACAAATATAATAATAGAAACTGGAAATAAAAGAAATAAGCAAATTTTAACAAATGTAGGTCTTAGACGAGGGTACAGCATATCGCCCACTTCTTTCACTTCTACATACCGGTACTACTGGAACTTACTTGCAGGAGGCAGTAAGACCCATTGCTGTTCGACCAACAAGTAGAGAGACCCAGTGAGGGTTTTCGGCGGTTTGAGAGGAAGGAAAGGGTGTTTCGGACAGGTAGCAAGCGGTAGACAGGGAAGAAATTCGAGTAGCGAGAGATGTCGAAGCGGTGGTGCTGTCTTAGGGCTCAAGAGTGGCTGGGAATAACAAAGACTACTTTTTATGTGTAATCCATAAAAAAACTATTTTGCATTCTTATGTTGTTGCATAGTAAACTGTTTATTTTATGCATGTTTTTTTAGATTGCAGCTCAACAAATAGGTTTTAAACGAGAATATCATTGCAACAGCAGAATGGATCAAATGATCCATTCATTGAAGTAGATAATAATGATGATTATTATTACAGTTATTTTTATTTTTGGTTTCATACCTTGACACCTGCTTTTAGGAGCTCCTGGCATATTGAAAATCCTATTCCCATGGCTCCTCCTGTGACGAGGGCAATCTTCCCATTTGGATCCATTTCGTCCTATTAACAAAGTACATATTTAATTAAAGATCATCAAGGAGGTTAGTCAGAAGTAACGAAGTATGATGTATGTAGAGGATAGCGGAAAAAAATTATGGCCAACATCCGGTCCGTCATGGCTTTTTATGTGGCCCTCCTTTGTTTTTGCGAGAAATGAAAGTTGTAGATACATTAAATTACTAGCGATTTTAGACTTTTATTTCTTGAACACAACTGCTTCAGCGTGTATCGACAGTGAAGCCTGGCTGGTTATGAGCAATGTGCACCGCGGAGGAAATCCGCAAATTTCTTGAAGGAAAAGTTTGCCTGTGTGGATTGTTAAGTGACTCCAATTGATTATGCAGCTTAACATTTCTTGGTAATTTGAGGGGAGAGGATGGTGAAATTTGGCAAAAAAGTTGAATTTTTCAAAAAAAAATTATTGCCTAAAACTGTTCTTTGAGATATATATATATATATATATATATATATATATATATATATATATATATATATATATATATATATATATATACAGTATATTATTTTATTGGCCATCTTGCACGATTGTAGGTCATTAGTAGCCATTTTAAATGACCCGCACGCTGTTGTTTGTTGATTTCCCGCAAGTTTGATTTTCTGACACGGCACTTAAAAAAATGGATATAACTCAGGAACCACTGAAGGGAAGTTCATGAAATTTTGAACACATCTTTAGCAGACTATAAGTCAGCTTTTATCTAGATTAGAATTTTTTGATATTTTATGTACACGTGAAAATAATGTCCAATATGCAGATCACTGACCAAAAAATAATAATTAATCATGTTCGTAAGCTTATATTATTGTATCCAGGTGAAGTATTAAAAATCTAATCTAAACAATTTGTACATTGGTTTTTATGAGTGAAATGCTGAACGAATTTTGTGAATATCTTAAAAAATGACTGAGTTATATCAATTTCAATAAATACCTATGCCAGAGTTTTTTTTATACATCTTGATTAGAGAAGTTTTAACACTATCACTTCGGAATATGTATGGTAAGACTTTCCTGTGTTAAATTTCAACGTACCTCGATTACATATTTCGACCTATTTATGGGTCATCTTTAGAACTGGTCGTTGTTCCAGTTCTGAAGATGATCCATAAATAGGTCGAAACATGTAAACGAGGTACGTTGAAATTTAACACAGGAAAGTCTTACCATACATATTCCGAAGAGTTTCTTTTTTTGTTAAATTTGGGCTCCCCTTTCATTTTCAAACGCTTTTGGCAGTGGATTTAACGCCTCATTTAACTGTGACGTACCAAAAAATTGAAAGTATTAAGCAAATAACAAAGAAATTAGAAATTTCACCAACAAAGCATTTGAAAGATTTGAACAGTATTACAAGACAAAGATAACCTAAAAAATATTATATACATTGAAATTAAATGATTTAAGTTGAAGTGAAAGTTATTGAAGAGACAAATTTTTTGTGAAAAAGTTGAGAGACTTTTCCTAAGGCCATTGATCTACAAATCCAATGTTCTTAAGGGTATATATACTTGAACGACCACAAATATTATCAGAAAATGCAGGCTCTAAATTTCTAAAGTTTTATAAGAAAATGAACTCACAATTGGACAAAAATTACAAGGTGCCACAACAAGACTTATTAGAACTTAAACATCTGATGAAAGTATAAAAAAAAGATTACTAATAATATTTTTCAAACCAGTTTTATCAAAGTATGAAAAAAAAAACAAAAGAATTCTGCATTTACATTATTTGGTAACCATAACATTGGTATGGTCTCTCTGACATCTTTAATATTTTTCCTGCATATAATAAACACTTATTTCTGAAATGTAGACTACTCTCAGAAATATAGAATTGTTTATTTTAATACAATTAATTTTTTATTTGTCCTATATAAAATATATTAAAATTTACATAATGTTTTGTGACCTAATTTTTCTATTTTCAAAGAAATGGGCATTATTGTAGTCTACTTTTTGCATAAATGCATGTTAAATCAGTGTACAAAATTTCAGAATTCTATCTCTAATGGTTGTGGAGTTATGAAATAATATGTGCGAAAATGTTCAAATATTGGAAAATTTAATTTAAAGTAAAAAGTCAATGCTAAAATAGTACATTATGCAACGAGCCTATAATGAAGGTAATTAAGAAGTGAGTATGGATATTTATGAAACGAGCGCAAGCGAGTTTCATAATTTTCATACGAGCTTCTTAATTACCATTATAGGCGAGTTTCATACGACTTTTTATGTTCGACCATATTTCTAACTTGAAATTATTCATTTTATTTGTATCTAACTGACCTTGAGCAATACCTCGTAAATTGTGAGATGTGCGCAGACGCGAAAGTATTGATTTTTTCCGAGGAACAGAAGTCCACATTGACCTTGTTAGGCCATAAGAACCTACAGAGATAACATCGACATTAAATTAGACATTGAAAAACGAGATGACAAATTGAATTTATTTGAATATTATTTACAATTAACGCTAATTATTATAGTAACAGAACATAACCTTCTGCGACAGTATTGGATTTCCAGCCTCCGTGACTTTTCGCTAATTCTCTTTCGATTGCATATCCGAGAATAATCGATACTTGCGGTTTTATAACGGTAGAAAGCTGACCTGTCATTGGCTGAACAGTTGTAACCTGAGTCGTCATTGGCTGAAAGACCTGACCTTTAATGAGTAGGTGTACTTTAATGACATGCATTAAAGGTGTGCTACCAGGTGTATAATTACTACATTTCGGCATGGTCGAGCATAAAAATATTATTAATAACCTTTTATATACTCTTATCAGATATTTTAGTTCTAATAGGTCTTGTTGTAGTACCTTATAATTTTTGTCGAATTGTGATTTCATATCCTTATAAAATTTTAGAAATTTAAAGCCTGCATTTTCTGATAATATTTGTGGTCGTTCACTACATATACCCTTAAACATCTTTCAGGAGTGATTCTTTTATACAGGTTATTAAAGGTATTGAAAAATAAAATTAAATATTTGTAGATTTTATGAAAATGTTTGTATTCAATTCAGAAGATGTGATAAAATTTTATAAATTAGATAATAGGTATACCAGTTGAAAGGTATCTAGCTATCAGAGCCTAGGCCGGTGTATTATCTCTATGTTTTCATCGACATATATACGACAGCAAACATTAAAAAACTGAAAGTTCAGAAATCTAAATTGAGAGTGAACTTACGTTACAAAGATCTTCAAGACGTGTTGCTCTCCAGCACCGATGAACAGAAGTCGGTCAACAACAATCTATTATCTTATCTTCAGTAAGTTAGTTCCAAACTTCTCATTACATAACTTTATTGTGCATAGTCTGTTCTACCAAAATTTGCGTATGTAACTAGTAATAGAAGTAAAATTAAATGGACAATAATAGCTCTTCTCTGATAAATATTTACTGAAAATTGTTGTACAGTATATACCGCGTGTCTTAAAAGTCGCGTGCCAAAGGGGTTAATCAGTTGCTTTATTTTCTAAGTGAAATAGTAAAATAGAAGAATAATGCTGACATCGGAACAACGTGTAGAGCTGATACTTCTTTGTGGAGATCACCATAGAACATCTCGAGAAAATGCAGACGAATTTCATGTATTTATTTATTCACACTGCAATGGGTATATACCCGGTGGCAGTGGTAACTAATTACACTCAATAATGACAATAATAAACATATTACTTAAAAATACAATTAATAATAATAGGCCTACTAATAATTAATATTAACAATATTTAATAATAATAATAATAATAATAATAATAATAATAATAATAATAATAATAATAATAATAACAACAGGGAATATCCTAAATTAAATGAAGCACGATCACTTAAAATAACATTTAAAATAAATCTAATTTGTATCTTAAACCTAAGTTCGAACTAAAACCTACGAGTATGATATGTTTATATCTGCACAAGTACCTTTCAACACTACACTCATTTCGCTGTCAACTCACTCACTGCATTGGAACTACGACACATTTCACTGATTCTATCCTGATTTCACTAACACTTCAAAAACATTTCACTGTTCAAATACTTTGCACTGCCACTATAAACTATAAAGCTTCACTGACAGGAACACGTTTCCCCTACTCAACACACTTCACTGACACAACACACTTCACTGACAACATAATTCTTCACTGATACAACTCTTCAATAACAAAATATCATTTACACCCTTTAAATACTGTGTATAATTACCGCCTATTAGTAAAGTCCTTAAGCCTATTTTTAAATACATTTTTGGTTGTTGGTAAAGCCTTTAGTAAGTCTGCAGGTAGAGCATTCCAGTCCCTGATAGTACGATTGAGAAAAGAAAACTTTCCAGTGCCCGTCCTCTGCCTTCTTTCCCTCAGTTTATATGAGTGGTCGTTCCTTGAAGAGTAATTTGGCGGCTGCAACCTATTTTTTATTTCTCTCCAGGCAGGCTCACCTCTGTATGTTTTGAACAGTGCGCATAATCGAATTCGCGTTCTCCTGTCCGTGAGTGTGTCCCATTTTAATGGTGAATTTTTCAGACAACACTTGAGAGCCCGTTTTTGAATCTTTTCCAGTGTCTTAATATGTTCTAATCTGTAAAGATCCCAACATGCAGCACCATATTCCATGGCCGGCACCCTGATAATCCCAAGCCCTCCCATCAAACTGTGGACAGATTATTGAATAAATTTAAAACGATGTACACGGTAATCGACGCCAAATGCAGTGTCGACCAAAGACAGCCACCAATGAAGACCGCCGAGCCGATGTGATTGCCAAATTTACTGTACACTAAGCCCTTACAGACCACTCTGCTACGCGGGCAAGGAAAGCGGAATCAGTAAAGATTCTGTACACCGAATATTGAAGTCTGCACAGACACACAATGGTCGATACTGATCCAATGAGGAGACTTGAATACTGTAACTAGATTAGTCTAGAAACACAGAGGAATCCAGATTTTCTTCCAAATGTCATGTTCAGCGATGAATGTTTGTTCTTCTTAGATGGCCATGCTCAGTGGCGGTGCGCCAATAAGAGCACAAGAGCACGCGAACACCTTGTTTCCATTAATGCACGACTAGGTTTATTATTTGATACCGTATTGACGTAGTGGGGATGTATAATATCAGAGTCGAGTATTTTAAATTCCCGCATCTTGCATAAACTTCTTATGTAAACTTGGCAACATCCGTTCACGTACAAGCCGTGCTCTTTTCGAGTTGGTTACAGGAATTTCACGCATGCGCGGGAGAAAATTGTCTTTAGCTGGCCGCTTATGACTCGTCAAGAGCACAAAGCGTTAAGTGAACATGATGAGTATCTATCCTACAGATGTCAGGTCCATCGATGCCTATCGTTCAAGTGCTATATCTCGAGGAGGAAATTTAATAGACTGTAGATGTCAGCATCTGACTGTAGGAACGTTCACTTACGTGTACAGTGCTGCTACGAGAATGTAGTTTGTGAATTACTATACTTCAGTGTCGGCATAATAGCATAGTTTGGCTTTCAAACACGTGGTGGTTGACTGTGGTGGTAGTATGAATTTAAGTATCTGTATGGCAGTGTATAATATTTAAGAATAATATTTACTGGCATGTATTTATAGTAATCTATGCGAATGGGATTACAGTACTGGTATAGGCTACAATGTATCAGTGTGTTGTGAATCAAAATATATTACTGAACACACGCGTTTGTAAATAACGAGACCGTGGTATGTATTCATTTTTAACAAACATAAGCAATGAACTCTGTTCAAGTAATTTTGAACAGTAAAGAACTGGGTAAACTGGCTTACAAAGAAAAATTGGAAATAAAAAGACTGAGTTTCATTATTATTATTATTATTATTATTATTATTATTATTATTATTATTATTATATGTTGTTTTGAATTTATATACGATTTTTTTTTCGATAGTGAAACATTGGAATCATGACATTTCATATTAGACTAAACGTACGATTTCAAATTCTCTTCGATTTTGGAACCACAAAATTGTGAACACACATAATATTTTATCACGAGCCGCCACTGGCCATGCTCATACACAGAATGCCAGATACTGGTCCCCAGTGAACCCACACTGGATGCGTCCTTCCAATGATCCAGGTGCTCCACGGGTTATGGTATGGTGTGGTATTCTATCCGACACCATTGTGGGCTTGTACTTCTTTGATGATCATGTAAACCAGTACACCTGTAGTGAATTGCTTGATACTGTTGTAATGAACTTTTTGGATGACCCACCACTTAATACCCGCCAAAGGGTATGGTTTCAGCTTGATGGGGCAACATCACATTATGCACTGACGACTCGCCAAAAATTAAGAAACATTGGTTTGGACGAGGTGGCCCTATCAGTTGGCCTCCACGTTCGCCAGACCTTACACCACTTGATTTTTTTCTCTGGAGCTATGTAAAACATCACATGTTTTAGACACAGCCCGCAAATCTGGATGATTTAAAGGAAAGAATCACCAGCACCCTACACAGCATTCCACCAGCTACACTTTTAAGCGTGACAGATGAAAATGTGAATCGTGTAAGACATTTTCAAAATTCATAATGGTGGCAGTTTACTGTGCAGTGATGAAGCGTTTCTCTCATAACTAATAAACTTGTTAACTTTTTCATGTTCTCTCTCTTTTATTTTATTGCTGAAACTCATGTTTACAATATCATGCTCTTTCAACTACATTCATCAATGAATAATATATTTTTTTATTTTGTGTTAGAACAAAGTACTGATATTTGACCATTTTAAAAATGAATTTATTTTTTATCAGAATTTATCAAAGGGAGAGTAGTGATCTTGCATCATATTGTAGATATGACATGCATAAATACACACAAAATATTGCATCACAGAATGTTGGATAGTTTTTGAGTTATGTGGGAAACGCTTCATCACTGCATAGTGAACTGAATTTTGAAAACAAAAATGTAAATGATATTTTTTAAATCGTAAAAATATTTTTTTCATATAGCACACATACTAATTTTCATTATTGTGCAAGATACAGTAATGGAGGGAAAAATGTTGAATATTTCCAAAATTTTACTGGTGTAAGCTGTACCTAACCATTTAAGTTTAACTTCTTTATGGATAGGTTTTGGAAGTTGCCTTCAAATTGTTTTTACTAAGTTATTACAGAAATAGCTACAAAATACACTATTCACTGACAATATTCTTATAAATCAATCTGCCTTGGCCTTGAAATATTTCCCTGAAGAATAACAATTCTTTATTTTGAAGAATCATGTATGAAAAGCAACACAATCCTCACTGAAGAATGATTTTACAACGAGTATTGATTTTACTGTTTTTACAGACAATTTATTTTTCTCATCAGTCCATAGAGCGTTCATGCAAGAAAATAATCTTTCGACACACGCATTTGTTACAGGGATACACATAATGAACTCCACTACCCTCTTCAAATTTGAGAGTTCCCTTTCGGTACTTTTAAAAAGATTCACCCAGACTTCATCTAAACGTTTGATGTTGCCATCACTTGTCTTGAGAAATTAATAACTCACAATAATTGTCTCATAATAGCCCATCTACAATGCAATGATGAAGTGCGATGTTTGTAATTTGTAATGTACAGGGACATCATTTTATTTTTACTAACATTTTTAATACTAACCTGGTTATATCTTTGGATTAAAAGTCTAGAACCGGAAACACCGCTTGCTCCCCCTTCCAAGACTGGAGTTCGATGATACTGCAGTAAAATACAAATCACTCTACTAGGTATAGGAGGGAAAAAAAGTAGTTCATCCATTTACGTAAACTAGGAAATATTGCGATTTTGAGTTTGATAATTTTCATTAGGTTTTTGTTTAATCAAAATACAGTACTTTATTAACACTTAGTGTTTTTACTCACGAATTGAGCTATCCGTTAGTGTGTGATTGTTACAATATATGTACAAATTTATTATTTCTTAAATTTAGGCTCCTAGTTCACATTTCAATTTGACTGAGCAGACTATTTCTTGGAAATAAATTATGTATATATATATATATATATATATATATATATGCAGTGTATATTGTACTGTTACAGCACATTAGCGTACAATATAGAGAATGAAGTTAAATTGAAAAATAATCATAATATGGATATTTAAACACATTTTTGAAAATGGTGGCCGTTCATTTCGATACACGCTTCAGTTCTTTTGTGCATATTATCGCACTATAGACTATTGTACCTAATTCCAATTACCAGTTTCGTCCTTCGTACGAGTAACTCATGTTGAAATAATTCTGTACCTACTCTATAAAAATAGTACCTTAAGTACTGTAAATTTAATCTTCCCTTCTGCCCGATCCGAAAAGATAAAATTACTCAGAAATTCTATCTACTGTCCGTCCAAGTGGTTTTGTCGCAGGGTCGTAGAAGGGGGGGAGGAACTCACGTGACAGTTAATTACTTAACGAGGCTCTTTTATTTAAGTTATTTTAAACAGTTGTATAACATTACGTAGACATCCAATTCCTAACAAAAATTTATGTTTTCAGAAAAAAGCTAAGACAGCCCAGCTACTAGACTTTACAGAGGGGCGAACAGAAGCAGGTGGGGGAAACCGGGATGCGTCGTAGGCAAACGGACGATAGTACCTGTGCGAAAATATGATTCAATATTGAAAGCTCTTTCGTCACTGGAAAACGCGAACATATTTCTGGAACGTACTATACTCACTAACTCAGTACTGCATACGCGGTCTTGGTTCTGTGTGGTGGACGATTGGAAGTTTACTAGTAAAGGGGGTGGGAGTGATGTACATTCAAAAACTCAGATACAATAAAAATTGAAATAAAAATAAAATGATGTCCCTGTAGAATAGACATTGTAACTTTACCATTTTTTCTCAGTTTAGAACTCTAAAATACGGGACGGAAAGCTGTCCCGAAGACTTTTCTCGGGACAACGGGACGCATTAGCGAAAAACAGGACGATTCCATATTTTATGGGACATTTGGGAACCCTATTTAACGAGAAATTTCCCCCTCTCCTCTACATTTTCATGAACTGGAACACTGATAACTTCCGTATTGAATACTTTACTATGTACGTATATCCCAAACATTTCGTAAATATCATAAAAAGCTTATATGAGACAAAAATATTGATAAGAGTAGGTAATCAGATAAGCAACTCAGTAATAGTAAACCAAGGTGTGAAGCAAGGTTGCCGCTACCTCCAACATTATTTAATATATACCTCAATAAAGCCATAGAAGAATGGCAGAATAAAATATCATTCGGTATAAATTTAGGAACAACTGTATTAAGGGAAGACTCCACTGAAAATCATGAAAATTTTTTCCAAATTTTTTTAGCTATTTCACTTATTCAGAACTTATATTTTCATACCCCAAATGGATTCAGCTCAGTTCTGATTACAAATACTCGTATGTTTACACTTTTTAAAATTAAGGCTGGAAGGGGGCGTGGAATTTAAAGAGCTGTCAAAATTGTTTTTCATCGAAGAGTTCTTTTTTAAAATTTCTGATTACAAATCTAGTAACTTTTTGTTGGCTCCCTGAAGTTACTAGATGAGTGTAGCGGAGGAGAATATTAATTTACATAAATATTCATTTTATTTTCAAATCTATTTTTCTGTGTTCATTTTTGTTGATTCAGCACCAACTTTCTTATGCCAAATATTAATAAATCTGAATGAAATTTTTACTGAAGTATTTATGAGGTAGCTGCATGTTTCTATGCATTTATTTTGTGAGAAATGCTGCTAGCTTATTTTATTAATATTTTTCTTAATACTGCTTGTTTATTTTATTAATATTATATAGTTTATTTTATTAATATTATAAAATAAACTAGCAGAAATCAGAAATTTTAAAAAAGAATTCTTCGATGAAAAACAATTTTGACAGCTCTTTAAATTCCACACCCCTTTCCAGCCTTAATTTAAAAAGTGTAAACATACGAGTATTTGTAATCAGAATTGAGCTGAATCCATTTGGGATATGAAAATATAAATTCTGAATAAGTGAAATAGCTAAAAAAAATTTGGAAAAGTTTTCATGATTTTCAGTGGAGTCTTCCCTTAAATACAATGCTTTTTGCCGATGATCAAATATTGATCGCAGAATCTGAGGATGATCTACAAATGGCAACTTACCAGCTCCAGCTAATAACAGAAGGATATAACCTAAAAATTTCTAATAACAAAACTAAAACAATGGCTTTCAGAGGGCTTAACCATAGGCGATGTAAAATAGTTATTAATCAAGAAACTATAAACAGATATCTTCTTTTAATTACATAATAATAATAATAATAATAATAATAATAATAATAATAATAATAATCATAATAGTTTTATTTTCCCTGGCAGAGTTAAGGCCATCAGGCCTTCTCATAGGCTGCAATATATCTTATTTGGGTGAACAGGATATTAAGAGTAAGTTGAGCAAATTCCAACAGATGTGTGGAACAATTAGAACTTTAAGAAATAAAACACAGCGCTCAACACAATTAAAATTTTACAAAACCCTAGCAGTTCCATTATTAACTCACGGCTCAGAAAACTGGTTATTAAACCGCGCATCAAAAAGAAATATCCAAGTAAGTGAAATGAAGTTCCTACGAGGTGTTGCCGGTTATACTTTATTGGATCATCAAAGAAACGAAAATATCCGACAATTATTAAATATTTTTAATTTAGAAGAAAAGATTAAACATCAGAAACAAAATTGGTACTAACTTACTTCCTTGGTTTGAATTGTAAATTATTTAAAAATAGCGTGTAAGAGGGCCTTAGACTAGAAATGTTTAGTTTAAATGTAGTTCTGTTTATAAGTATGCATAAGGATGTAATTATTTGACTTATTTGAACTGTTGTATCAGTGAAGCGAGGTGAGTCAGTGAAGTTATGGTTTTACAGTGCAGTGAACAGTTCCGATCAGTGATAATTTATAGCGTCAACGAAATGTGTTCTATAGTGTCAGTGAAATATGCGCTAAAGTGTCAGTGAAATGCGTCATAGTGCCACTACAGGGAATGAGATGAGAGTAAAGTGAAAGACTATTGAAACTTATGTAGGGCCTATACATAATTATGTAGGTTGTATTGTAAAATTAGGTATTTTATTTATGTTTTATTATTATTGTGTTAAATTGTATTGTGTATTCTTATTGTATTGTGTATAAAATTGTATATGTATTGTAAAATTGTATTGTTTATTGTAAATTTTATTGTGTACTGTTTTATATTGTATATACCACTGCCACCGGGTGCTTGCCCACTTGCAGTGTAAATAAATACATACATACATATTACAAGAATGACTAATGACAGATTACCAAAACAGATTATGGATTATGCACCAAAAGGATATAGAAATGTCGGAAGACCGAAAATAAGATGGACAGATGATTTAAGCCTTGAAGACGGAACAGGCCAATAGGCCTAATCCCTGTAGAAGAAGAAGAAGAAGAAGAAGAAGAAGAAGAAGAAGAAGAACAAGAAGAAGACTATGTACGTACCTATGAATTAAAATGTCTCACCTGTTTGTAAGCTCTATGAGGAAAGACGTCTGACCGTAGTACGTTATAGTCTGTACCTCGTAGTACAAGAACACAGAATCAAATGCAGTCTCTAATTTACGTAACATAGCTAAGGACGCCTGTCAAAGCAAGTCTTAGCGTGACGTCCTTGAACATCTTGACAGTAAAAAAGAAATACATTTGGCTACTATGTTGTAAATGACGTGGCCTGTTGAGGAGAAGCAAATAAGCACACTTGTGCCCGGCAGGAAATGATAATTTTTTATCGCTAAAGCTTCAATCAAACATAAACATTGCCAAAACGTCTGAAGTAGGTGGAGTCAGAGTACAAAATACTTGACTGTCAGCAATTGTTTGCTTCAGCGATTAGCAGCGGAAATGATTAGCTCGTTTCACATTAATTCTTATGTAGAGTGACCAGATTTTCAAAATAAAAAACGGTACGCTTATTACAGTTGACATGAATAAATATTTTATCTAAACATTCATTATTACTTTGTGTTTATACAGGGACATCATTTTATTTTTACTAACATTTCTAATATTAACGTGGCTATACCTTTGGATTAAAGATTGAGAACTGGAAACGACGTTTGCTACCCCCTTCCACGACTGGAGTTCGATGATACTGGCGTAAAATACAAACAAATCACTTTATTAGGTATAGGAGGGAAGAAAAGTAGTTCATCCATTTACGTACACTAGGAAATATCGGGATTTTCAGTTTGATACTTTTTATTAGGTTTTTGTTTAATCAAAATACAGTACTGCATTAACAATAAGTGTTTTTAATCACGAGTTATCCATTCGGACGTATTCATTATGCAGTGTATATTATTCTATCTACAGCACATTAGCGTACAATATAGAGAATAAAGTTAAATAGAAAATAATCATAATATGGATATTTAAACACATTTTTTAAAATGGTGGCCGTTTATTTCAGGCTTCAATTCTTTTGTGTGTATTATCGCACTATGGACTATTGTACCTAATTCCAATTATCAGTTTCGTCCTTCGTACTAGCAACTCATGTTGAAATAATTTTGTACCTACTCTATAAAAGAGTACCTTACGTACTGTAAATTCAGTCTTCACTTCTGCCCGATCCGAAAAGATAAAATTACTCAGATATGCTGTCTACTGTCCGTCCAAGTGGTTATGTAGCAGGGTCGTAGAAAGGGGGGAACTCACATGACAGTTAATTACTTAACGAGGCCCTTTTATTTAAGTTATTTTAAACAGTTGTATAATATTACGTAGACGTCCAATTCTTAACAGAAATCAATATTTTCAGAAAGGAGCTAAGACAGCCCAGCCACTAGTCTTTACAGAGGGGCGAACAGAAGCGAGTGGGGGAAACCGGGATGCAACGTAGGCAAACGGACGACAGTACCTGTGCAAAAATATGATTCAATATTGAAAGCTCTTTCGCCACTGGAAAACGCGAATATATTTCTGAAACATACTATACTCACTAACTCAGTACTGCTTACTATGACCGCATACCCAGCCTTGGTTCTGTGTGGAGAACGGTTGGAAGTTTACTAGTAGATTCTCTTTCTTCTATTGGGTTATTTTACGACGCTGTATCAACATCTAGGTTATTTAGAGTCTGAATGAAATGAAGGTGATAATGCCGGTGAAATGAGTCCGGGGTCCAGCACCGAAAGTTACCCAGCATTTGCTCGTATTGGGTTGAGGGAAAACCCCGGAAAAAACCTCAACCAGGTAACTTGCCCCGACCGGGATTCGAACCCGGGCCACCTGGTTTCGCGGCCAGACGCGCTGACCGTTACTCCACAGGTGAGGACTTTTACTAGTAGAGGGGATGGGATTGAAGGACATTAAACAATTCAGGTACAATAAAAATTGAAGTAAAAATAATATGATGTCGCTGTATAATGTCAGTAAGCAATAAAGTCTAGTTTTATTTATTTTAAAGTAATAAATATTACACTGTTTACAATAACTAGGCTGTAATAATAACGCACTTACTTACTTACTTACTTACTTACTTACTTACTTACTTACTGGCTTTTAAGGAACCCGCAGGTTCATTGCCGCCCTCACATAAGCCCCGCCATTGGTCCCTATCCTGAGCAAGATTAATCCAGTCTCTATCATCATATCCCACCTCCCTCAAATCCATTTTAACATTATCTTCCCATCTACGTCTCGGCCTCCCCAAAGGTCTTTTTCCCTCCGGCCTCCCAACTAACACTCTATATGCATTTCTGGATTCGCCCATACGTGCTACATGTCCTGCCCATCTCAAACGTCTGGATTTTATGTTCCTAATTATGTCAGGTGAAGAATACAATGCGTGCAGCTCTGCGTTGTGTAACTTTCTCCATTCTCCTGTAACTTCATCCCTCTTAGCCCCAAATATTTTTCTAAGAACCTTATTCTCAAACACCCTTAATCTCTGTTCCTATCTCAAAGTGAGTCCAAGTTTCATAACCATACAGAACAAGGGGTAATATAACTGTTTTATAAATTCTAACTTTCAGATTTTTTGACAGCAGACTAGATGACAAAAGCTTCTCAACCGAATAATAACACGCATTTCCCATATTTATTCTGCGTTTAATTTCCTCCCGAATTCATTTATATTTGTTACTGTTGCTCCAAGATATTTGAATTTTTCCACCTCTTCGAAGGATAAATCTCCAATTTTTATATTTCCATTTCGTACAATATTCTGGTCACGAGACATAATCATATACTTCGTCTTTTCGGGATTTACTTCCAACCCTATCTCTTTACTTGCTTCAAGTAGAATTTCCGCGTTTTCCCTAATCGTTTGTGGATTTTCTCCTAACATATTCACGTTATCCGCTTAAACAAGAAGCTAATGTAACCCGTTCAATTCCAAACCCTCTGCGTTATCCTGAACTTTCCTAATGGCATATTCTAGAGTGAAATTAAAAAGTAAAGGTGATAGTGCATCTCCCTGCTTTAGCCCGCAGTGAATTGGAAAAGCATCAGATAGAAACTGGCCTATACGGATTCTGCTGTAAGTTTCACTGAGACACATTTTAATTAATCGAACTAGTTTCTTGGGAATACCAAATTCAATAAGAATATTATACAAAACTTCTCTCTTAACCGAGGCATACGCCTTTTTGAAATCTATGAATAACTGATGTATTGTACCCTTATACTCCCATTTTTTCTCCAATGTCTGTCGAATACAAAAAAATCTGATCAATAGTTGATCTCTTACGCCTAAAACCACACTGATGATCCCCAATAATTTCATCTACATATGGAGTTAAAAGTCATTGGGCCGTATTCATAGACATTCTTAGCGCGGGCTTTCGGTGGATTGTCAGCGAACTAACGTTTTTCGTATTCATATACCAGTGTCAGCGATATGATATGATATGAATCCTGTTTAGCACGCTCGTAGCCTGGGCTAGCGAAATGTCTATGAATAGGACCCATTGTGTTTAATATTACTAATCTAGATTAGATTAACTTATCTCTTTAGAACTACTTCAGATTAATACAATGTTAAAATTGAAATATACCGTCTATACTTATCTAGTATTATATGATTAATATAACATAAACGTTTTCGGCACTAATGTGCCATTTTCAAATGTGTGAAAATTTGCCTAATTACATGTTCAAATAGATGCACATGAACTGTGTGAATGAAACATATAATGTGTACCCTGGTGATTTCATGTCACATATAAAACAATCTGTTTGTAGATAATTAATGATTAAAAATTAAAAACACACACTTATTACTAACACTTAAAATTTGTTTTTCTGCTGCAATTATCCATCAATTTGTGGAACACTGGGGTTGTCTTGACGTATTGTGTTACAACTTGATTATCGGATAAATCATACAACATGAAAATTACTTCAGATTAATTGGACCTTACATTATATCCATGTCACTGTGTTCTGAACTTGTTTCATAACAACATTTTTTGCCTCGTTTTAACTTTTAAGATTTGTATAATACATTCGTTACTGGAGGTACGTTAACAGAAAGCCACAATTTAAGTCACACAGGTATTTGTGTGCACTCATAGTTGAGTTCTGGCGTCTTGTCAGCTCATTTGAGTTGTGTGGATACAAAGGAAAAATTGTGACGGTGTCGTGTATAGTTTCTGGGGTAGCTCAGTCGGAATAGCGTTCGCGCGCTAAGCGAAGGGTCCCGGGATCGATACTCGGCCGCGGAACAATTTTTCCTTGAAATTATTCAAACCTGCTTTACAGGGAGCTACTACCTGAAAGCCAGATTTGTATAATACATTCGTTACTGGAGGTACGTTAACAGAAAGCCACAATTTAAGTCACACAAGTATTTGTGTGCACTCATAGTTGAGTTCTGGCGTCTTGTCAGCTCATTTGAGTTGTGTGGATACAAAGAAAAAATTGTGACGGTGTCGTGTATAGTTCCTGGGGTAGCTCAGTCGGAAGAGCGTTCGCGCGCTAAGCGAAGGATCCCAGGATCGATACCCGGCCCCGGAACAATTTTTCCTTGAAATTATTCAAACCTGCTTTACAGGGAGCTACTACCTGAAAGCCAGATTTTTATAACTTTTAACTGTTTTAACATTCTCCATGAAGATCAACTATACAATCAGTATCATATTTCTTTGATGAGTGAATTTGCTCTAGAAGTGTTGGTCTTTCCTTTAAGAAACTATAGAAATCCATGCAAGACATTTGCAAGACAGTGGCATTTTGTGACCAACATGGCCATTTTTGAATTCATTACGGTGACATCTGATAGAAACAGTATAGAGTTTTAGATTATTATTAAATAAAAGAAAAGAAAAATAATTATTTTAAGAATAATTTAGGGAAACGGGACGCAAGTAAAAAAAGCTGGACATTTGGCGTTTCATGCATACTTTTCTTGGAACAGGGGTCAAGAGGCTGAAAAAAGGGACAATCCCGTTAAAAACGAGACATCTAAACTTTTACGCAGGGAGAGAAAACTAACAACACGTGACTCAAAGAGAGAAAGAGAGAGAGAGCTTCCCAATACAGCCGAAACGATCCGTGACTATAAGCAGTACAGTTGTCAGCGGTGGGTAGGACGTCTCCAAATCGGCTCCCCTCGCGCGTTATATCAAGTTTAAACACTCTTCTAACCAGCTATCTTATTGGTTGAACTGCTGTTGTTATGGTTACCGGGGAGTAGCGTCATGTAGCCGACTCCTCTCTCCCGCTCTCGCATAGACACTGCAGGCTGCTAGATGTCGACTATACAGGTTACAGCGCTATCTGTTATTTTTCGGTACGAATTATTTGTACTATCTACAGTATAGCGAGCGGACATCACCAACTGGATGTGGTCGACTTTACGTAACTTCCTGTACATCTTAGTCGTAGTGAATAGTAAAATTAATATAAAAGGAAAAATATTCGTCATTTGCTGTAACTTGTCTGTGATCTTAATTCAGCTGGAATTATTACTGCCATATTGTGTTCTGGTAAAATATTAGGGGAGGCACGGCCTCCCTTGCCTCCCCTGAAAATCCGCCGCTGGCTTCAGATGTCTTATTTTTACCGAGTGCAGCTTTGTGGCATTTCTCCCGCGACAGTTACAACTTAGCTCGCTCATGCTTGTAACATAAATCAGCGATCGGCTGTCTTCGGGTATTCCACTTATCTCTTCAGCTGACTACGCTATCTACATTTGCTCTCTGTAACAACTTTCATGCGTTGGCCTTGAGCACAGCCCTCTCTAGACCAAAGACGTTATATAGTCATGGCCCGGCCCACACTACGTGGCAACATCGGACAGCACGTTAGTTGGCGTCCTATCCTGCTGCATAGCTGTTAAATGCGAGAAAAGCAGTAGGCTACATCGTTTTTTTTATTTCAAAGGAATAGTACTGACTTCCTGAATATTCAGTGTGTTCCCTAAACATTATGCGATTCACCCTATTATTATCAGTTACGACACACAATGTTTTCCAATCCACATAGCCTACATGTATTTGTTGTAAGATATCTTTATACATTTCTGCTGAACCTGGCCCTGTAAGTTGTTTAACCGCAACAAGTCTTATTACTTTTCACCTTTTTAAAATTACCAAAATGCAGCACTAATTAAAAACGTTTCCGGTACAACTCTTTTCGCGAGTTCATCTGTTTTATTTGCAGCAATCCCAAACAATCGTCCATTTTTGTAGTCTACTTGAATTTGATATACTTGAATCTTCACAATATTTTCACTCTCTGAATACTGCCTAACATGTTTCAAGAAGTGTCTATTCTCAGATATTGAGGAAGGGGATACTTTAAACAACGAGGAAAGTTTTCTTAGACAGGCTATCGAGGGTGCGATAATGACAAGATGAAGTTCAGTCTAATCATATCCTAACACTTGGCATTCTGGATATAAATTAAAAAAGAGTTTATAATTATTGAGGATACATCGTACTGTCGCCCTGAGTGGCGCAGTTGGTATAGCGCTGGCCTTCTGTGCCCGAGGTTGCGAGATCGATCCCGGCCCAGGTCGATGGCATTTAAGTGTGCTTAAATGCGACAGGCTCATTTCATAGACTTACTGGCATGTTAAAGAACTCATGCGGGACAAAATTCCGGCACGTCGCCGACGCTGATATAACCTCGGCAGTTGCGAGGGTCGTTAAATAAAACATAATTTAATTTACATAGTACTTAGGTTTTTCGTAAATATTGGATGAAATTTATTACATGAAACTTCAAACATTTTAAGCTGCTTTCATCACAGTTCTCAGTCGTTTTAGCAACAATTTCAAACTTTTTAGTGAGACAGTAATTTCAGATATAAGAGTGCTTGTATTATTGGTATGTGGTCAAACGTAGCAATCACAAAATCTATTAGAGATGGAAGCTGACTTCATACTGTGAGCAAAGAATTTCTACAACTATTAGCAAGTTAGAGGCTGTCCATATAAAAACTTCATTCGGAAGACGTCCACCATTCATGTGCATTTCCACACTAAAATCCCTGTTTATTCTAATGCTAACAGCCATTTTAGGAGCATTAGCTACGTCTAGTTCATACACTGTTTTTTTTACATTGGTGAATTTCATTGAAGTGAATTTATTATGGCTGGCAGAGTAACTATCTCATGCCCCCATGTTTTAAAATTGCTACCAGTGCACTCCATTAGAACCAGGTACCCAGCTTCGAAGCCGTTAGCCCTGTGTTCAGCAACAATAGGTAGTATCGTGGATTTACTTGTACACTGTTCAACAAGATTCGTTTTTAAATAGTGACCCGTCTTTTTTAGAAAGTTTATTTGATACATTTCCCAAAGAAATAGGAAAATGCTGTACACGATTTTCTTTGTCTGTCTCTCTCTTTTCATCCCCCTTTCGGTTTTTAAGGCGATTGTCAATTTCGTCTCTCCTCTGTTACCGATTTTTCCATTTGGTTCCACTCACACCGCTTAGATATGAAGGAAAATTTGGAAACACATTCGGAATTGGATGATCGCGTTTACGAAAATTCGTCTTTTAGTCCTTGTCGGTATATTTCTCAATAAAGCTCAAGTTACTTTTCCTGAAAATGTTTCTTTCATATCACACATCTGTTGGTTGGTGACCAGTCTGTCCGTGAAACCCAACGAATACATTTACTGCGTAGTTTGGGATCTCTAGGAAACTGGAAACTACTTACAATATTATCCTTCTGCTTTTATAATCTTATCATAGTTACTTAAGCAGCTCGGCACTACACATAGACTACCTAAATATGAGGGGCTTATAACAAAAAAGCAGGCAAGTGACATTATTTAAAAAATGGGGTAAGTGCGTGTTGTGATAGCCCAAAAGGATGTTTCTTTGGGATAAAATCAGGTACGTGATCACACTGTGCAGTGCTGCTATATGGGCATCATTTCGCCAAACTAGTGTATAATATTTCATTGCATGTAGAACTTTAACTGTAATTTCCTCAAAACTAGATTTCTGTCACTTACCTGCTTTTTGTTCTAAGCCCCTCATATATCTGTCATGGTTATGAAAAGTTTATGTTATCACAGGCATCATAGCAATGGAAATATAGGCGGAAATCCACAAGCGAGGAGAGCGCCTTACACTGAAACACATAGTGCATTGCTGAGCTCATAGGACGGGCTGTGGCGTTGCCACATTTACCACGGCCGGGCCATGACTAGAGAGGGCTATGCCTTGAGACACTTGGTCTAGACATTACAGATAATGACGGATTTATTATTTCATTGGTATAATTTATTTTATTTGATTACATAATATACCTAGATGTATTAATTATATGCGTTATATTCCGCTGTGTCGACTGCTAGCTGGTGTCATGTCAGCTCCAACTCTAGGGAAAAAAAGCAGAAATCTCACTCTCAAGCTGGTTTGAAGGTCATTGAAATCAATCCTGCTACATCAAAGCCTATATAATATATGTAACAGATAACTCATCGCTATGTTAAAATCGGCAGCACTTTGAAGAGAACAACCGCCAGGATCGCCACCCGTCCGCCGTAAACGAACACGAGATGGCAGTACAGTCGCTAATGCAATTCAAATGGGAATTATGACGTGACTCCTTATGTAACAACTAGATGTCAGCGTAGTAAACCTGACAAAAGTTGTTAACGTCAAAGCCTATAAGGCCGACGTTACATATATGATCTAGGATCAAAGGTACCGATGCGAAGTGTCCATACTTGTAATTGCCTATATGCTGGATAGACCGGTAGATGCTGCATATTTCGGACAAGACTTGAAGTCTCAACTATAGATTACGAATTCTATCAAATGAAATCATACCCTATTCGATTACAGCACATGTTGTTAATTTTACATTAAAGCGACCACGGATATGATTTTCGCAGGTAGCCTACGTTGTTTTTCTTGACTTTTAGGTATCATTTCATTTAATGTTCAGTTATTATTTCAGAAATTTACTTCAATTTGATATGTACAAAATGGACCAGAAACACGGACGATTCTAAACCTCGGCGTTTTCCGACGAAATTCAGTTGCATTCGACTGCGAACATTCTCGTTGTATTTAGGAATGTATACCATTTAGTTAGGGTGGAGAATTGGAGTTGTGCACAACGTGCATGTGTCATCAATACTTATTAAAAATAAAGCTGTAGTTTCGTGACTGCACAGCGCTTGTTTTGGCAGAATTACAATATCCTTCGTAATGAGCCAGAACCATCCGCGCATGCTATCAAAACGTGGTGAAAATTTGGAAGAGACTGCTCTGAAGAAGAAGAGAACATCGCTGCTATAAGAACTTCATTCGAGGCAAGCTCTGAAAGTTCTGCTCGACGTCTGCCGAATGCTGCATAAAGTCTTAAAATTTCGTCTTTACAAAATGCAGTAGGTACAGTAACATGCGAATGTTTGCACAGATGTCACTGTATAATTACGACGGATATTGTAATACTGTCGAAACAAACACTTTGCAGTCACGCGACTACAGCTTTATTTTTTAATGGACATTAATGACTAGAGCCTGGATGTTTAGACATTTATAACAGTTAAAATAGGCAGGCAAGAAAGACAATAAAAACGTAAAAAAGACACAATAGGTTTTGAAAAAGACGTTATAAATCTTAAAAAGGCATAATATATTTTAGCAATAAATTTAAATGATATCAAGATATCCGACATTTTTACTTCGTAGTTGACACATGTTGACTTAAATACTTTTTTTTCGTGATTAACTGTCTTTTCACAAGCCTTACATAACAAAACTGTTCCATCGGTTGAAAACACATGGACAACAATTCACTAACGTAAGCATGGTTTACTGAATTTACTGTAGGCATTCTAGCTAACCGATGTTATACTTTCTGTCACCCGACAATACCTGTTCCTCACTCAAATTTCGTTCTTCTGCAATAATTAGAAGATGACATCGCTCTTAAGAGAATTGTGACTTTGATTGTATTTCAATTGTGACAGACAATGTTGTAACAAAACTCCACATTGCAGCAATCCATATCTATCCGGACTAATGTAGGAGAGAGATAGAGATCTAGAAGAGTGTCAAATTCTAGTTTATACAGTCACGAAGCTTGAGTTGTGAGGGTGCTAGGAACAATAGACTGTGCCGGTACTATTTTGCATTGCCTGTAATGAGGCGATAGTAGCGATCCCAGTGGTTAGCAACTTTCTATGGATGCATATTTATTACGTATTGAGCTTCGTGAGTGTGTGTATTAGACTGTGAGAGTGTACCTAAAAGCGACAGTGAAAGGAGCCTTAACCCCAATTGCTACAATTTAATGATATCCTACCATTTGATAAACACTCTGACACCCATTCTCAATATATATAGGCACATCATTTTATTTTTACTTCAATTTTTATTGTACCTGAGTTTTTTAATGTACTTCACTCCCACTCCCTCTACTAGTAAATTTCCAACCGTACTCCACACAGGACCAATCAAAGTAAGTAGTACTGAGTTAGTGAGTATAGTACGTTCCAGAAATATGTTCGCGTTTTCCGGTGACGAAAGAACTTTCAATATTGAATCATATTTTCGCACAGGTGCTGTCGTCCGTTTGCCTACGTCGCATCCCGGTTTCCCCACCCGCTTCTGCTCGCTCCTCTGTAATGGCTAATGTCTGGGCTGTCTTTGTTCTTTTCTGAAAACATTAATTTCTGTTAGGAATTGGATGTCTACGTAATATTATACAACTGTTTAAAATAACTTAAATAAAAGGACTTCGTTAAGTAATTAACTGTCACGTGATTTCTCCCCTGTCTACGACCCTGCGACAAAACCACTTGGACGGACAGTAGATAGCATGTCTGAGTAATTTTATCTTTTCGGATCGGGCAGAAGTGAAGATTGAATTTACAGTACGTAAAGTATTCTTTTGTAGAGTAGGTACAGAATTATTTCAAAATGAGTTACTAGGACGAAGGACGAAATTGGTAGGCCTAATTGGAATTAGGTACAATAGTCTATGGATTGATAATATGCAAAAAAGGACTGAAGTCTGTATCGAAATGAACGGCTGACATTTTCAAAAATGTGTTTAAATGTCCATATTATGATTATTTTTCAATTTAACTTCATTCTTTATATTGTACGCTAATGTGCTGTAGGCAGTATAATATACACTGCATAATGAATACGTTCGCATGGATAACTCATTTCGTGAGTGAAAACACTTATTGTTAATAGTGTACTATATTTTGATTAAACAAAAACCTAATGAAAATTATCAAACTGAAAATCCCGATATTTCCTAGTTTACGTAAATAAATCAACTACTTTTCTTCCTTCCTATACCTAGTAAAGTGATTTGTTTGTATCATCGAACTCCAGTCGTGGAAGGGGGTAGTAAACGGTGTTTCCTATTCTTAACCTTAATGCGAAGGTATAGCCAGGTTAATATCAGAAATGTTATTAAAAATAAAATGATGTCCCTGTACTACGTTACTACAATTCTGAAAGATCTTTATATGAAAGAAAACAGCTCTGTTGAAGTCTTCATTTAATAGCAAGCAATATTTATTCATAATCTTCAGTAAGGAACATAAAAATAAAATTTGTTTTAATGCGATGAGTTATAAAATAAAATAATTTTTCACACGTTCTGTATTATATTTATATTACAATTTTAAGCACTTACAATAGCTACTCAAAAAGCCGTATAACGTATGAGACTTAGATAAGAACTTATATCCTTAACGGATTTCCTTGACTTCCAATTTCACTTCATAAATAGGACTTCCTCCCTCAATCATCCAAGCAGTTCCACTTTCAGCACGCTGCATTAGTTCGATCACAGCACAGCCAACATCTTCTGGCCTGTAAAGAAATTAGATTAAGAATTAAACACTATTGTAAGATTCCGTTAAACTGCATTAGTGCTTCCTTAGCTCTTTGAAATGACTTCTTATCATGATGTTTCACATCTCTCTTTTTGAATACTATCAATAATCGAACGGTTTTATAAGCATTGTTCTCTTCTCCAGCCTTCTCTCACTTTTCGTCTTACTCCTCTACCCAAATCTCTTTTGTGCGAGATCGTGCGTATTTGCTTGTTTTCCGCACAGAACCAATACGCGGTAAGTGTGAAATACCACATTCAGTATTCCCAACGCAACACACATAACAATTTCCCTCTTCTTACCGCTTAAACGCGACATTCATTTTACTGCTTTAGGCTTTTAACATATTATTTTTAGAGACGTTTAACATAGTAATAATTATAAATTGGAACTTACCACTGCAATTTCACCTAAATTGCACTGTTAATTATTGTTTTTAAACATTTGCAAAAAATTAAGTAAAGTCTACTACTCCACGAAACTTACTGCATTCCTGATACAAGTAACATTAAGGAAGCCGTGAAAAAATCAACAAGATCCCAGATGCCGATGTTATTACTGCAATATTTTATATAAATAATATTGTTAAAATATTAAAATGAAAAATAAATAATTACATAACCTTACTGGGGGGAAAAAAAGACAGACGTATATCACGGCCTGCTGGAGTATAGTAAACACAGAAAACATTTTATAGAAACAATGTTGAAGAAAGATATTTTGGTGTTCCGAAGTTGCCGTCATTAAACAGAAACCAACATGGAGATTTAATTGCAACTAATTAGAAATTCGTCTTTCAGGTATGTAATAAACGATCTTCGCACAAAATAATGTACGATACACGAGCGGTATGTTTGTTTTCATGTTCTCGGAAATTAAAGAAGCTCAACTACGTTTCGCTTTTTCAATATTTTCCTCGACCGTGAAAACGTCAACATACCGCTCTTGTAACGTATATTACTATTACCTCAGCTGATGGCAGAAAATCAAAAGGAGGATAGCAATGGCAAAGGAAGCTTTTAATAGAAAAAGGAGTATCTTTTGCGGACCTCAGGAAAATGAAATAAGGAAAGGGTAGTGAAGTGCTATATGTAGATTATAGCATTATGTGGGGCAGAAACATGGACATTCCGTGGTAAGAATAAACATGAGTTTATAGTATATACTGGACTTTTTTAGTATATACTCTTTTTAATAAGAATAAAAACTTTTGAGTACCTACTCATTTTTGATTACATACCCATAACATGGAAGCATAGTAGAATATACTCAAGTGTGCATCTTGTACAGAACATATACTCATACTTGATAAGAATAAAAGCTAGTATATTCTCATATTTATAAGTTCGTTCTCATGTTATTCTGAGTATGGTTTGTAGCAGGCTCAATTCTGAATATTTGTTGATTTTTGTTCAATTTAAAGTTAAATAAAAAAATGGCAGAATTTATGAACCTTATGGAAAAATATAGAAAAAGACGTGAACTCCAGAAGCCTTTAACGCTTCACAAAAGTGGATGTGAAAAAGGTTAAACACGTATTTGTTATTCATATAAAACATAACCTATAAAAATATGAATGGCTATCAAATTATAAGGTTAGATTGTATTGTTAAATATAATTAACAATTACAGTTTATTTTGTAAAATTTGAATTGCAAAATGCAATTACTTGTAACTTTAAATTATATATATATAACTCTCTATAATAAAAAATAGAATTAGCATAACTGGAATTCTAGAAATGGATTGTAATCTCTATCCAGCATCCCGTAATGACGATTTCCCAGTACTATTTTCTTGTTTTTCTGTTTATTAACGCCACTTATCTGATTCACTCTCTCTTTCATGTTTATTTATTTATTCATTTATTTATTTACTTATTTATTTCTTTATTTAATGTATTTATTTTATTATTTAATTAATTTGTTTATTTATTTACTTATTTATTTATTTATTTATAAAAAGCAAAACACAAACCACTACAACATGCGGATAGCATGTGAAAGTCTATAAAAAAAACGCTGAGCATCACGGTGCAATGTGGTCAAAGAGCGAGTACATACTAACTTTTAAAAGATCAAGAAGGCTGTAGAGATGAGTATACTCGTATATTCGCGTTAGGTAGAATGTCTTTATTCTTACGAATATGAGTATGTTCTAGTGGTTACGAGTATATAATCATAGGAAGTATTCATACTCAAAAGTATAAACCTTGAGAAAATACTTAAGCTTTATTCTTACTACCCATTACGGCGAAGTGAAGAGACGCGACTAGAAGCATTTGAAATGTGGATATGGAGAAGACTGGAACGTGTGAAATGGACAGACATAATAAGAAATGAAGCTGTGTTGGAAAGAGTGAGTAAAGAAAGAATGATGCTGAAACTGATCAGGAAGAGGAAAAGAAATTGGCTAGATCACTTGCTAAGAGGAAACTGCCTACTGAAGGATGCACTGGAAGGAATGGTGAACGGCAGAGGAGTTCGGGGTAGAAGAAGATATCAGATAGTAGACGACGTTAAGATATTTGGATCATATGAGGAGACTAAGAGGAAGGCAGAAAATAGGAGAGACTGGATAATGCTGGGTTTACAGTGAAAGACCTGCCCTTGGGCAGAACACTTTGAATGAATTAATGAATTTCTTTTAAACTGTACGAAACGTATTTCTCTACTCTAAAAGGAAGAATTATATTGCTGATTTCGTCACATTTTTAAATTGACATGTTGATGAATTTCTTAAGTTTTTTTTCTGGTTTAAATAGAAAATGAAAAAAACAATTATACTGTCAAATTTAATATTATCATGATATCCTGAATACCCGGTATGTCTTTGTTGTGCTGGGACTTCTGAGAGTAGTCATCTTGTAGCATTGAGAATAAACATGTCTTCGGAAAACGTATTATTTGACTTTCTTGTGTTAAATGTTACATTACCTCGTTAACATGTTTCAGTCTGCTATTGGCCATTTTCAGAACTGGTTGTTGTTGGCCTTGGCGCCTTTTGTTTGTGTTTTCTGTGGGAGTGTGTTTGTGTAGTGTAATGTGGAGTCAAAGAGTGTGTCTGTTCTGAAATTGAGTTGTGTGTTGAGAATTTCATTTGGATGTGTTTTTGTGTGTCTGTATATTTCGTATTGTTCTGGCTTTTTGGTTGTACAGTATGTGCCTTTATTGATGTCTCTGTAGGTGTGGTTAGCATTTGTGACGTGTTCTGCATATGTGGAAGTGTTTTGTAATTTTGTTATGGCTGTGATGTGTTCTTTGTAACGTGTTTGAAATGATCTGTCTGCCTGTCCTTTGTAGAAGTTGTTGCAGGTGTTGCATTTGAGTTTGTATACGCCTGTGTGGTTGTATTTGTTTGTTTTGTTCTGTATGCGATGTTGTAATTTAGTTTCTTGAATGAGGTTGCAATCTTGTATGTGTTTTTGTTTTCGTATGTTAGTGTAATGTATTTTCTGTGTTCTTGTGTTTGTGTTGTATTCTTATGTTTTTTTGATTATGTAATGTCTTTCTTATTAAGTTGTCTATTATGTTAGGGTGGTATCCGTTTTCTTGTGCTATGTATTCGATTGTGTTTAGCTCTTCTTTGTAGTCATGTTGGTTCATTGGTATATTGAGTAGTTTGTGTAGCATTGTTCGGAATGCAGCTAGTTTGTGTTGTGTTGGGTGATTGATTGATTGATAGTGTTAATAGTAGTGTAGTCAAGATGTATAAACATGTCTGTTGCTATAGTAACCATGGTACTCTATCGTTATATCGTTGTACGAAACATATTTCATTTGCGCTGCATATGACTCGACATATATTTTCTTGCTTCATTCAATTCACTCGCGAATTTTTCCATTTTAACTTATCGACTGCTGATTTTTCCTTAATTGAGATTGTTGCCAGTTCGTTAAAATCATTATACCATTTCGAACGTTCTATCGCTTCGAATTCTCGAGTTACACTACTCGGCTGCCGCGCGATTCACCAATTTTGTCGGTCGACTTTCTGGGATGGAATCATAGTATTGGACAGAACTTAATAGACGTATTCACATCAAATAGAGAGTTTAATTAATATTAACATGTTTACTATTCCATAACTGTGTTCCTATAACAATCTATTTGAAATACATAAAAGTAATAGGCCTAGTCATTTGACACACGATTGCTCTTTTCTTCGGGAGGACGCCAGCAGTGTGTTTGAATAAATGTCGCCATGCTTAGCAGAGGGTTAGTTCCAGAAAAGTCCGTCAGCACAGATATATCAAAGGGACATTATGTAATAATGCGACAAATGCTTGTACTTAGTCTTTCGAAATATAGGTACGTTACCATTTTTAATTTGAAAATCACGTTAAACTGGAGAATTACCACGGTCGCTTTGAACCGTGCCGTTACGTTTACAACCAAATTTAACTAAATACACAATGTCGCCAACATAAGAACATGACGTTGGTGTGTGGCGTAGTTGGAGGGAGAAATATGTTTTTTTCTCTCTTTCTGCCTCCTTCGTTCTGAACATTAATGAGAGATAGCGCCACTGTTAGCGACAATGTGTATTTGCGTAAATATTGCGAGAAAATTATGACGACTGGCTTAGATGAGAGGCTCGCGACAGAAACAGTTTTACTGTAGCGCATGCGCGGACCTCTTATGCAGTGGGAGCGTGATCCTTACTTGAATTTATTTTCGCGTGTACATTGCAGATTAAATGATTGAGATCCCTTCTTGCTCCGGTTACAGACCTTGCATATACGAAGATTAGGTTTGGTTAGTTCAGGTTTTTATTAGTCAAGTCCGCGCTTGCGCAGACAGGTAATATGATCCTGTCGCGAGCCGCACGTGATAAGTGATAAGAGGTCGAGGAATGGAGAAGGTTAGGTTAACTTAGGTTAGCTTAGCTTTGGTTAGGTTAGGTTAGGTTAGCTTTTCTTAGGTTAGGTTAGCCTTGGTTAGGTTAGGTTAGCCTTGGTTAGGTTAGCTTTGGTTAGGTTAGCTTTGGTTAGGTTATGTTAGGTTAGGTTTGCTTTGGTTAGGTTAGGTTAGGTTAGTTTTGGTTAGGTTAGTTTAGTTTTGGTTAGGTTAGGTTAGGTTTGTTTAGTTTAGGGATAGGGAAGTGACAGGAGATTTTAACAAGAAGTTGATTTACATATTATGTAATATAAATGTTATCATTTTCATGTATTTGACGAAACTTTTTAATTCTAACATAAAATTTGATTTCATTCGTCCATGTAGTAGTTAAAATTATATAATATGACAGTTTTTTATTCGTAATATTGATAAACAATAATAGGCCTATAATGAAAACGGTGAATAATTTCATGGCCCCTAACATTTTTTTTTTTTTCGTAAAAGGCTAGGTATTTTTCTCTAGGCCAGAAATAAAACAGCAACGCGGTCATAATTACGTACTTTACGCTTTGGCGAACATTAACCGGAAATTTACTTTCCATCATTTTAATGATATTCCGTGAAACACACCTTTTTCCTGTTAATTTCCTTGTGATAACCTACTTTAAGATTTTAGTACATCTGCAGTTTCTTTTAATGCATTAAAAAAACCGCCGTTGTACTACATAAAATCTTGAATTTGACTAATGGAGTGAATTATTTAAGAATATAGTCGCGAATTTTACTACCACCATTTTGATTGTCTTTTGTTTAACACGGCTCGGGTCCACACCTGTGGAGTAGTGATCAGCGCGTCTGGCCCCGAAACCATGTAGCCCGGGTTCGAATCCTGGTCGGGGCAAGTTACCTGGTTGAGGTTTTTTCCAGGGTTTTCCATCAACCCAATACGAGCAAATGCTGGGTAACTTTCGGTGCTGGACCCTGGACTCATTTCACCGGCTTTATCACCTTCATTTCATTCAGACGCTAAAATAACCTGAGATGTTGATACAGCGTCATAAAATACCCCCCCCCCCAAAAAAGACACGGCTCGGTACGACCTGGTGACTAGTGGCCAGCGAGTAGCGTCGACTATCGACATTGCTCTGCCGTGGTTATTGTCCAGTTGTTCCGAAAATCATACAATAGAAAGTTATTAAATAATTTAAGGCATTGCTAAATACGGTGAAACGAGTTAAAAATGTAGGCAATACCTTAATGAAATTATTTAGTAGATCATTTTAAATGAGCGTTCACCAGAGTTACTTTATTTGATATATTTTACAGTGTTTTTTTTTAAGGAAAATTGAAACACTTACTCTTGCTTTCCAGCTGATTCAAAATTCTTAATCCATCTATCAGCCCATTTATCGTCATATAAATTTTTTATGCTTCCTGCGAATTGGGCCGTGTACGTTGCGCCGGGACATAGAGCCGTAACGCGAACTCCAGTGATGTCATAATGATATTCTCCCTGAAAGAAATGGTACTACAATAAGACACATGTTTCATATACCTATAAAAATCATCTTTATGTTTTTCTTTTAATGATCAGTAATGAGAATTCCTACGACTCTAAAATTGCCTTGTAAGAATTTAAATCTTTCAACAATAAATTTTACTTATAGTATTTAGTTTCGGGTCAATAATTTCAATATTTGACACAAGCTTAGAAAGAATATCTACATTTCCATATATACGGTATATACAGGATGATTCACGAGGAGTTACCCCCAATTTTTAACTAAAATTACACTATTCTTACACACTTATCACAACAATTGTTACAGATCATACGACTGCTATCAAATTAATTTTTTACAATTCAATTTTGCATTCTAATGTACAGTCTTAAAGGATTTAGAAGAATTATGTAATTTGTAACAATTATTGTGATAAATGCGTAAGAATAATGTAATTTTGTAGTTAAAATTAAAAAAAAAAATTCTGTACGAAGCAACTATGGAATTGACAACAAATTTATAGCTTCAGAATACTAGCCAATTAAAATTATACTTCTGAATAGTTCATTCTCTAATTGCAATATTCTTTTATCTTTAAAAAAGTAAAATAAAATATATTTTATAAGAACTTAAAATTAGTGTAACTCTGAAAATATTGAGAATATGATCCATGTTTATATAGGGGAGAGCCGGGTAGTATCGGACATCGGGTAATATCGGACAGTGAGTTTCTTTCATCTACCACACGATGATAGTACCTGATTGACATGGTTACATTTCTGTGATGTCGCATAGAGAAACGTAACCATGTCATTCAGATACTACCATATGGTGGTAGATAAAAGAAACGCACTGTCCGATACTACCCGATGTTCGATACTACCCGACTCTCCCCTAACACTTTTTGCTCAAAATGTATCCGAGAATAGGCTCCTAAGTGGCGGTAACTCCTCGTGAATCATCCTGTATATTTCCCTAATCGTTTGTGGATTTTTTCCTAACATATTCACGTCATCACTAGACAAGAAGCTGATGTAACCCGTTCAATTCCAAACCCTCTGTGTTAACCTGAACTTTCCTAATGGCATATTCCAGAGCGAAGTTAAAAAGTAAAGGTGATAGTATTACTATTTAATACGAGAAAAATTCGTACCGGCATCGGGAATCGAACCCAGGACCTCTCAGCTCTGCGCGCTGAGCGCTCTTTCCAACTGAGCTATGCCGGGACACGATCCACGGCGCCGGCCGAACCCGTCTCGCATGCTTTTACGGCCTTACTACCTGCATTTGAGACGAAAAAGTCATGTATGCAGGAGCGCATATTTAAATGACTTTATGGCCATATTCAACACCAGTTCGTGACAACTGCTAACAGTTAATACATCACATATTCATTTTGTATGAGGTCTCGCCCACCTCATTGAAATAGCCAATATGTAGGCTATTATTACTGTTTAATACGAGAAAAATTCGTACCGGCACCGGGAATCGAACGTGATTGTTTGGAAGGGACCAATAAAAACATAAGCATGTAAAAATATCTGCGTCAGATATTGTTTTCTCAATTTCAGACATGATTTTCTGCGCTATTCTAACGTCATTACAATTTAATAAAAGTGTATATTATCTAATTAAGAGAGAGAATTATTTTAAAAGGAACTAAACTCAGTCATAATATTCAATTATTTTTACCCCTATGGTTCGCGTAAAGGCTAGAACTCCGTGTTTCGTAGCATTGTACATAGGAGTACAAGGAATGGGATGAATCCCGCACACTGAGGACATGTTGACCACTATACCACCTTTGCCACCCTTATCTTTGCCCATGTGTTCTAGGGCCAGAAGCGTGCCGCGAATTACACCATTCTGAAAAAAAAATAACAAACATTAATGAATAGTAGCTAAATTACAGCTGGGATGAAGATAAATACAAACAAGACGAAGACCATGGTTATCGGAAGAAAAATAAAGAAGGTAAACGTGCGAATACTAAGTGAGGCACTACAACGAGTCGATAGCTTCAAATACTTGGGGTGTAGGCTACTATAAGCAGTAACATGAGCTGCTGCTAAGAAGTCAAAAGGAGGGTAGAAATGACAAAGGAAGCTTTTAATAGAAAAAAGAGCATCTTCTGCGGACCTATGGAAAAAGAACTAAGGAAGAGACTAGTGAAATACTTTGTGTGGAATGTGGCATTATATGGGGCAGAAACATGGACATTACCAGGCTTCGAGACTTCGGACCCAATAGAGCAGTTCAGTGGGAAATCCGCATAACGGCGTACTGAGTATAGTGGTAAAGCGTACAGTGGGTTGGGGTACTGTAGAATGGATGCCAACAAATAGGCAAAGGAAAACGCTCTGGATTTGAAAGTTCCGACGAATAATTTGGTTTTCATACAAACTTTGTCTGAAACTATTGCATGGTTAGAAAAGTCAGAGCAAGAGATGCCGGAAGCCCTCAAATTAATTTAGAAAATGATTCAGAGAATTAATGAAACAACAAGTAGACCGGTTACTGAACGTGTAAAACAGAAGTGGAAATCAATTTTATGTAAAAATAACGGATATGGAACATTGTGTAACATAAACAGCAAATTACTGGACATAGAGTCAGCCGAGAATAAAGGACTGTCTCTTAGAGACTGCAATGATGTTAGGTTTTTTTGTTTTGCTCCTATCACGTCATGCGACGTAGAGCGCAGCTTTCTACAGTACAAACTTTGGCAGATAACGGAAAAAGATTTACGTTTGAGACACTGAGAATGTATCTTGTAGTACATTGCATTTCGGTACTGTAACTGCACTTCCTAAAGACGACCAATAGAATAAATGAAAAAAGCTACATGCTTATTTCCACCATTAACACTGTGTATAATTAAATACAAATGCTTATAAAAGACAGGAGAATAAATGCTTTTCACATTCTTTTGACATTATCATTGTGTAATGTATATTTACTTTCAGAATGTACATATGTGTGTTCCCCCATACTACCGTACTCTACTCTAAATAGCAACGTTGTTACCTCAACACATCTCTATCTACCTGCAGAGCGTCAACAACCTATAGTGCATGCACAGTAAACTTATTGTATCGGGTCCACAGTCTCGAAGCCTGGACATTACGATGAAGAAAAAATTATGCTAAAACTTATCAGGAAGGGAAAAAGGAATATTGGTTGGGTCACTGACTGAGAAGAAACTGTCTACTGAAAGATGCACTGAAAGAAATTGTGAACGAAAGAAGAGTTCGTGGTAGAAGAAGATATGAGATGATAGACGACATTAAGGTAAATGTATTATATGCGGAAACTAAGAGAAAGGTTGAAAATATGAAAGATGGGAGAAAGCTGGGTTTGCAGTGAAAGACCTGCCTTGAGTAGAAAACTATGAATGAATGAATGAATGAATGAAGTCAAAAGTTCCGTCAACTTCCCTTTTTCCTTAATTGCTAATTTGGTTGCTCGGAAGTATTGCAACCCATTTGCTCTCTTCTCCATGTTTTGAAAATTGATTTTAGCTCTTTAAAGTGTTCAGTTATTTGTTGCTCATTTTCTGGGAAATGTGTACTTGTCCTTATAGGCTAATAGGAAATTATGCAGTCCACACCTGTGGAATAACGGTTAGCACGTCTGGCCGCGAAACCAGGAGGCCCGGGTTCGATTCCCGGTTGGGACAAGTTACCTGGTTGAGATTTTTTCCGGGGTTTTCCCTCAACCCAATATGAGCAAATGTTGGGTAACTATCGGTGCTGGAACCGGACTCATTTCACCGGCATTATCATCTCATTCAGACGCTACATAATCTGAGATGTTGATAAACCGTCGTAAAATAACCTACTAAAAAAAATAAATTATGCAAAGAAATACGCGATGAGTCAGTCACATCACACCCTCAATAATTCCATCCCACTCGGTCATTGAAAATCGATCGTGGTAAATGCACTCCGTTGTTATCCGTGGATTTTTCCACTGTAAGGACATAGTGTTATTATGGCAGTTGAATGGGCTTTCCTATGTGAAATTAGCCTTTTATTGAGCAAAAGAACTTGATAAGTTATATTATAGCCAGCGTCCAGCACGTAAGCCAGCGACAATAACTACCGCAATTTATTGCTCACTCTACTCGTTACTTTGGCAACTTGATCGCAACTTGATAGATAGATAGATAGATAGATAGATAGATAGATAGATAGATAGATAGATAGATAGATAGATAGATAGATAGATAGATAGATAGATAGATAGATAGATAGATAGATAGATAGATAGATAGATAGATAGATGGATGGATGGATGGATGGATGGATGGATGGGTGGGTGGGTGGATAGATGGATGGATGGATGGATAGGTAGGTAGAATAGATGGATTAGATGGAATAGATATATTAGATGTAATAGATGGATTAGATGGATATATAGAATAGATAGATTAGATTAGATAGATTAGATTGTATTATATTAGATAGATAGATAGATAGATAGATAGATAGATAGATAGATAGATAGATAGATAGATAGATAGATAGATAGATAGATGGATGGATGGATGGATGGATGGATGGATGGATGGATGGGTGGGTGGGTGGATAGATGGATGGATGGATAGGTAGGTAGAATAGATGGATTAGATGGAATAGATGGATTAGATGGATATATAGAATAGATAGATTAGATTATATTAGATTAGATAGATAGATAGATAGATAGATAGATAGATAGATAGATAGATAGATAGAATAGATGGATTAGATGGAATAGATGGATTAGATAGAATAGATTAGATTAGATAGATTAGATTAGATTAGATAGATAGATAGATATAGATAGATAGATAGATAGATAGATAGATAGATAGATAGATAGATAGATAGATGGATGGATGGATGGATGGATGGATGGATGGATGGATGGATGGATGGATGGATGGGTGGGTGGGTGGGTTGGTGGATAGATGGATGGATGGATGGATAGGTAGGTAGAATAGATGGATTAGATGGAATAGATGGATTAGATGTAATAGATGGATTAGATGGATAGATAGAATAGATAGATTAGATTAGATAGATTAGATTATATTATATTAGATTAGATAGATAGATAGATAGATAGATAGATAGATAGATAGATAGATAGATAGATAGATAGATAGATAGATAGATAGATAGATAGATAGATAGATAGATAGCTAGATAGATAGATAGATAGATAGATAGATAGATAGATAGATAGATAGATAGAATAGATGGATTAGATGGAATAGATGGATTAGATAGAATAGATTAGATTAGATAGATTAGATTAGATAGATAGATAGATAGATAGATAGATAGATAGATAGATAGATAGATAGATAGATAGATAGATAGATAGATAGATAGATAGATAGATAGATAGATAGATAGATAGATAGATAGATAGATTAGATTAGATTTAGATAGATAGATAGATAGATAGATAGATAGATAGATAGATAGATAGATAGATAGATAGATAGATAGATAGATAGATAGATAGATAGATAGATAGATAGATAGATAGATAGATAGATAGATAGATAGATAGATAGATAGATAGATAGATAGATAGATAGATAGATAGATAGATAGATAGATAGATGAGTGAATAAAAAATGTTCTGTCATTATGACCTATTTACATACCAAATTAACTGCAATTGACTTTTCCCATTCCTTTTCGTTTATTATTCCGGCATTGTTTACTACAATGTCAAGACCATTATGTGTCGTGATGGTTTTCTTGAAGGCCTCTGAAACAAAAATAATATTATCATTGTTATTTTATTAATACTTCTCTGTAGATTCGCTATTACTACCGAAATTGTTACTGCATTTATTTATTGTAAATAATGCGCTAGTGGTAAATATGATTACACAGAGAAATGTTATTCCACACGGTAGATTGTATCCTGCACAAATTTCTTCTTGAAAGAACCAGAATTTTGATATATTATATTTCTGGTGCGACATCCATTTGCCTAGCTACAAGGCAACAATGCTTTCGCTTAGTACCGATTGTATAGCTGTTGTCAAATGTTTGAATTTTATCTTCCCGTCAAGAAGTAACCAGTAAAAGCATGAACACTATTTATCCAGGAGCATCAGTTCTGAGAATCAGTAGATTTATATGTGTGATATTTGATTACACGTGGGATTTCTACAGAACTGGTTTTATTTCTATAGTAGGTAGATTCGCCATAACATTTCCGGAATTATTGTACCGATAGCTTCCATAACTTGGCCATGGAGAGAACTGAGTACTGTTCTCCAACCAGGAGATAAACCGTGAAAGGAATATGCTTACTATTGCGTCATCTATTGGAGCGAAGTAGATAGATAATATTAGAGTTATAACGTCAGTTTAAAAATCATGCGCTCTCCTCCATATGTTATTTCCTGTATGGAGGGATTAAAAGTCCAAGAGATTAACAGTGATCTTATTTTGTAACTAGGGTAGTATAAAATGTGTTATGGTTTGTGCTTTGAGAGCTAGCCAATAGAGATATGAGTACCCACGTGTGTGACCTTATGACATCAACATTCATTCACAGCATCACCCCGCTTCCCTTCATTCCCTGGAGACTTTCTCGTAGTTGGAGTACAGTAAGAGAAACTTTCAGCTTGGGATATACGGTAGCGTAATGGTTAAGGCACTGAGCTGCAAAGCAGAAGGCCACGGTTTCGATTCTCTATGTGGTCATGGACTGTTTTAAATTAGCGTAATCCTTTCGTCTGCACTGATCTTAGGGTTCACTCAATGTCTAAAAAAATGATTAGCTCCACCAAAAGTTTTCCTGAAGTTTTGGTTTTGCTGAACCGACGCATGCGAGTTGCGAGGTGCGAGGCCCGCCTCGCACAAATCCGGTTTCTATAACTTCTATTTTCATGCACCTCGGATTCATAGAACGTAAATGATATATGTTTGAAACCGGAAAGGCCTTTTGTAAGAGTCCTGTATTTATAATAGCAGCAATTTTGTAGTAAAATTGACTAATTGATTTATTAAAATAATTATTATATGAATCCATGGTCAAAATAAATGGTTTTGATCCTGCAACATTGTTTAAAACAAAATTAAAATTCATACCGGCTTTTATAAAAATTTATCCTGAATACTTTTAACAATTTTTAATTGGTTATTTTACGACGCTTTATCAACTGTTATGGTTATCTAACGTATGAATGAGAGGGTGATAATGCCAGCGAGATGAGTCCGAGGTCCAGCGCTGAAAGTTACCCTGCATTTGCTCTTACTGGGTTGAGGGAAAATCCCGGAAAAAACCTCAACCAGGTAACTTGTTCCAACCAGGATTCGAACCCGGACCCGCTCGTTTCACGGTCAAGCATGCTAACCGTTACTTCACAGCGGTGGACTCTCTTTAAACACAGTAAGTTGTAAAGCCACTGCTATACAGATAACATGCATAGGGATTTCTTGCCAAATCACCTTCAAGGCTCTTCGCGTCAGAGACGTCAGTCTTCATGAACACTACTCGGCCTTCACCATACTGAGACCGCATTTCCTTAACTGCAGCTTCTCCTTTCTGGGAGTCCACATCGCACACAACTACGACCTGCAAAATTAATTATGTGTTTTCGTAAAATAAATATGTGCTGAAAGACGTATTCTGGACAAAGAATATACAAGGAATATAGGGTAAAGGTTGGTAATATTCTGATACTAATAATTTTATGATAGTTCTTTTTGAGAATTTTTTACAATTTTGCTGAGCGAGAGAAGGACCGGTTTTGTTCAGAAACTTATCCACGAACACCCATTAATACGTTATCCTATCTATATATATAATTTGAACTGGTAATGGAAATTATAGGAAAACGGCTGAACGGATTTTAATGAGTGACCCCTCATTTTCATGCCTGGCATCCAATGTTTTTCGGAAAAGTAGTAGTTTTCAGTGAAATGTCAATTTTCCTACATAATTTTCCTATTTTCCAAAATCCATCTGTTGTCAGTTTTGAGAACTAATTTTATTCAATCACGGCCGACTTGATTGAATTTCAGAACAAAACACACACTACAATAAACAATAGGCTATTACACGAAGGCCATGACTTGCAGGATTGCCGACATATTTAGAGCTTAATTCAATTTGTTATTAAAAACTGATTCTGCAGTGTATAATTTTCTGAGTACAGCTGTGTATTGGATATTCAAATCTACGAAACCTGATGTGGTTTGATGACATTATCATTAGAAATTAAATATTATTATAGTTAATATCATGATGCATTTATTTTTTCATTAATTGTAGGCCTACATAATATTGATGCTATATTGATGAGATGAAAGTGAAACTTTTTGTGGTTATGTAAGTAAATGTAGAGAATATCTTAATTTAGGTCTTCATTTTTATAATTTACTGAGTGGCTGCTATATACAACTACAAAACTTAAGATAATAATATTTTTATTAAAAATCAAATATTTTTATACTTATTAACCCAGTGGGGTTGGGTCATTTTCATATACTTAATGGCGGTGTAGTGTAGATATTGATATGTATCATTGTCTTCAGTATTGGCTCGAGAGAGCGCAAAAATTACAGTTCCTAAGGAAAGATAAAAAGGTATTACTTACTGATAAAATAAGAGGCCTAGAAAATTTTGTAGTCTCCAGATCATTTCAGCAAGATCTCTTAGTAGGATAAAATTATTTTACGCTCTACATTTCAAGTTCTACATGCAGCAGCTATACGAAAATGCTATTGTTCGAAAGCTTAGCAAACCTGACATTTTTTTAACTTTTGCCTACAATCCACAACGACCTGAAATAGTTACTGCTATCGTCCTGACATTGATACTTGCGTTTTCGCATTGAAACTCAAAAACTGAAGTTGGATGGGTTCAAGAAAAAGTATTTGGCCTAAAAAAACCCATTCAGAGGGAGTATGTTTCATTATTATGGAAGCAAATAACTATCAAAAAGACAAGTATTCTTCATTGAAAATAAATCTGAAAAGTTTTTATTTGAACGTCTAACGAACTTAGTTTGCAGCAGTATTTGCTGCACAAGCCACTAGTAACTATTATATTTGAAGGGAAGCGTAAGACTGAACACTCCGCAAAATAACTTTCACATTAGACCTATTTTAATCTTAATATTTAACAGTTTTTTAAATATGTATATACATTAATGTTTTTATGATATCCTTTGCATGATTTTACATAATTTTATACTTTTAACATAATATGGTTTAATGTAATCCATTGTACTTCAATGTAACTGTTCAATTTAGGGGTAATATTGATCTGAAGATGATTTTTTTTATAAAACCGAAAACGAAAATTAAGAAATGAAATAACATTACACTATTATATCAGATAAGTTTATGACGGTCTTTATGGAAAAACATTAACACATTTTTAGCTTCAGTTTCTCTACTCTCACTCAAACCATAGCGCTCGCAAAGAGCACTCTCGTATGTAACGGTTTGTAACTTTGCCAGTGTCCTTGATAAGCCTGGTGCAAACGATATAAACTGGCAAAAAATACTACTGGTAAAGCATAAGTAACCTAAAGATGAAGTCAAATATAGATTTTCTGGAACTGTCTAGGTTTATATATACACACACACACACACACAAAAAAATGTTTTGTGAGTCTATTTTTTACCGTTACGTACTACGCTGGAGTAATCATTCGGTACTCTGGCGTGTAATATGTTGGGCGCAAGGTAATTATTGACGTTCAGTCGAAATGTAAACAAATACTGCGTGTTCAGTTGAAAGTGTGTCATGGCTCGCTGTATGCCGTCATGTGGCTAGTCGTTGAGCCTAGAGAATTCAATCTTCCTACACTTCCACAGAGGCGTATTACCTATGTGCCAGAGAAGTTAACTAGCAAGTATGGCGTTCATTCTGAAGAGTACGTACCGATACGTACGGTAACGCCGGTAGTGGCAGGAATGTGAACTGTTTGGAAACCCGTACTGAGGTGAGTTTATATTACTGTCTGGATATGGGAAGAAGGTTAAAACGATTACTTACGTATTTGTTGACATTAACTTCGACGGTCAACATGGACACGGAGCATTTCATTTGTATTGTGGAATGTTGCCGTACGCAACCGATGATAACAAATACCCTGCGTACGACTTGCCCGCAAAAACACAGTTCGAAAGAGGTTATGGTAGCACACAGACCGTACAGACCGCCATCTGTTGCTACGACGTTCAAGTTATACCGTACACGTTAAGTTCAGATTGAACTCCTTCAATAATAGGCAACTTCTCTGACATAAAAGCTGAAACTCGCTTCAAATCGCTGACTCACAACCGTGACGTCATGACACACTTTGAAATGAACATCCAGTATCAATCTTAAAAAGATGGTACATATTTTACAAATAAAATTAAAAATGAAATTATGAGAAATAATTAAATTTCACTAGATATTTTGTTCAATAGACCAATGTGTTCTGTCTGTATAATTATGAGAGTTTTATATCATTGACACTCTGTGTAAGGCTGTGAATACAGAAGAAATCAATATTAGTATCCTTACCTTGACTCCATTCTTTAATAATTCTTTGCAAGTTGAAAATCCAATTCCAATGGCACCTCCCGTGACAAGGGCAACTTTACCTTTAGGATCCATTCCAAATTATTTGTATGGAACAGCAGAATACTAAAATAATAAATACTTATATTAATAGCAACTAAAATTGAAATTCTTACAGGATCCAGTTGAGGTGAATAGAGATAATTATTTCAATATAAGACGGGAAGCAAATCGTACGCTTAGGAATAAAAAGAGAGAATACTTGAAGGAAAAACTGAATGAGGTAGGTTAGGAAAATATTTGGGGCTAAGAGGGATGAACTTACAGGAGAATGGAGAAACTTACACAACACAGAACTGCACGCATTGTATTCTTCACCTGACATAATTAGGAACATTAAATCCAGACGTTTGAGATGGGCAGGACATGTAGCACGTATGGGCGAATCCAGAAATGCATATAGATGTGTTAGTTAGGAGGCCGGAGGGAAAAAGACCTTTAGGGAGGCCGAGACGTAGGTGGGAAGATAATATTAAAATGGATTTGAGGGAGGTGGGATATGATGATAGAGAATGGATTAATTTTGCTCAGGATAGGGACCAATGGCGGGCTTATGTGAGGGCGGCAATGAACCTCCGGGTTCCTTAAAAGCAAGCAAGTAAGTAAGTAAGTAAGTAATAGCAACTAACAAGTATTGTAATGAGAGCTAAAAAATACACTGCTATTTGTGAAAAGTGCAGCACTCAGAAAGAATGGCCCGAACGACTCCAAACTCGGGAGATGTGTAGAACTGTGTACCACCAATAACACTGAACAACAAATTTTACTTTTTGTCTTGCTCCGAAATAAAAATAGGCAAATATTACTAATATGTGTGCCCTAAATTTGAATTTGAAATCCAAATTTCTCCATCACGTACTATTTTCCGGGGAAAATAAATTGAAATTTTTCATGACAAAACTTAATTTGTTTTTAATTTTTCACTGCTATGGTAAAATTACAACACACTATGGATTCAAAATGCCACATAATACTTGAAAAATGTGTGCTGGATACAAAAATGATGTTACATAGTTTAAAACACAACAGTAAAATTATTTCGTGCGTTTAATGAGAAAAATCTCGGAACTTTTACTAACCATTTAAAAGGATCTTCTGGATGACTTCTGTTTATAACTAGACCCGAAACTGTCTTTGACAAGGAACCAACAATAGTATGCAAGCATGCTGGATGATGATCTTCCTTTATATCGCCTTTCCATTTCAGATATTTCTTGATGAAATCTTTCCCCGTGCTCGTCGCTTACTGCTCCAGGTTAGGGGGAAAGAAATCCAAATGAGAATGTAAAAAGTGTATTTTGAGAGACGTATTACACCCCATTTTCTCATATGCACTTAACATGATTTTCCACAAGTTCTATGTAGCTAGTTTTCTGTCCTAGAATTTCCAAGGAAATTTGAGCAAACATATTTGAAAGCGCGCCATTCCATTCTTTCTGTAACGGAAACTTTTTCCTGAAACGAAGGGACAGCTATAACTTTGTGCATTTGTGGGTCGACGAAAATGCCCTCTTTTAATTTCCCTTCACTCAAACTGATAAACATTTCTTTGAAATGTCTTGAAATTTACTTAATAGAAGAGACCAATATCTGTTTATTTATTAGAAGTACAAAAGAACATGCCAACAACAATAAAAAACCGGAAATAAGTCATAAACTCATAAAATACATTAGCTTTTGTTTTGGTTTACAACCCTCAACCCGCGCCAAATGTTTCCTGGGGGAACGCTTATCAAAAAGTGAAATCATAGTACCGTATTTGCTCGCGTAATTTGCGCACTTTTTAATTAACTTTGGCCACTGAAAAATTGGGGTGCGTAAAATATGCGGATTTTTCAAATAAGAGGTCCTGTTCCGAGTTTATCTCAATTAGTATATGTATAGGTAAGTATTTACGGTAGGGCTAATTTTCAACCGGTAACTTGTCTCTACCAAGGACAAGCATTGTTAAAGTAGCGGGACTTTGGGGTTTCTTTCTGAAGCAGGTACTTCAGTTGCTGGTGAATGACCTATGATGGACTGTAGGGAAGGAAAATCCCTACTACACTGAAAAAAATATGTACGTAATCCCTACTACACTGAAAAAAATATGTACGTGAAATGTGTTCGCAAAATACACGGAGCAAAAATAAAGTTCAAAATAATCCCTTAAGAATTAGGGTGCGCAAAATACCCGGGGGCGCAAATTATGCGAGCAAATACGGTATATCTCTAAAACCTTACGTGATACGAAGCAAAGAGATGCATTTTCGGATTCAGCGCACAACAAACCATAAGGGACACATTGTTTTAAGTCGGAGCAAAATTCTTGTTGTTCAGTGTAATTGATTACGTTTCCAGAGAGATGGCGTACACATAGGCCCAACAGTGACGTCTCTCGTGCTTTTTCCGATGGTTTGTGTTACATTAAGATCTGATGTCCTCGCGAAATAATGCCTCACAGCACAGTATGACATAAAGAAAAGTGTTTGTATTCTTGCCCCATACAACCTCCCGAAGTTTGTCGGTTTATTACTTTTCATCCTGTAGATGGCTCCGCAATTTCCTTATCATTTTGGAAATAAACAGCTGTCATCAAATTAATTTTTACTTTGTTGTAATATGCGCTAAATATTAAGTTTATGGTGTAATTATAGGGATTTTTAAATCACACAATGCAGGGTTTAAATGTTGTTACAAATCTGTGGTGTTCGGGTAAGAAGTCATTTTTTTGTTCAGGTGGAATTTTGTTCCCCACATGAACACACAAGTTAAATTATACAAATGAGTGTGCAAAAATCAAAGAATACTAGCAGTTGATGTGTTTTATTTGTGTAGAAAATTATTTGTAATAAGAGTTCCAAGTTTAATTTTCATTTATCTTCGAACTCATTTTTATGACTTATCTCCCTTTACCCAAACACCACAGAAATAAACTCGCATGAAATATTATACAGTATGTTAATTAAGTACGGAATATTGCTAATAACTTTTTATGTATTCATTTTATGAAAGAAATACCAAAAAGAGAAGTCGTTGGAGATATCTAACTAAAACTTATGGCTGTGGTCTCACAAACGTATTGATTCATGTATAGGATGTGGCAAAAGGAGTAACATTTTTTAAATGGCACCCTATATTAAATTTTACATATTTGAAATCTCTATTCAATTTTACATACAAATAGAAGTTTGACTCAGCATAAATGATGACTACTCTCTTGTAAAATAACTGAAGCATGGCTCTGACACAATCCATCTATAACACACGGCAATAGAAACAGGAACTCAACAATAGTAAAAAAAACAGCCTACTGATATATCCAAAGATACTACTCACGTGACCACAGATGTTAAAACGTATACATATCAACTTATATAAAGAATGTTATAAAAACATGGTTGTAGCAGTCTAGTATATATAGTCACGAAGCTCAATATGTAATACATATGGACCCATAGATAGTTGCTAACCACTAGGATCGCTACTATCGCTTCATTATAGACAATGCGAAATAGTTAGTACCTGCACAGTCTATTGTTCCTAGCAACCTCACAACTCAAGCTTCGTGACTGTATATACTACTGAGTGTTCAGTTCAAAATGTGTCTTGGCTCGCTGTATGCCGTCATGTGGCTAGCTGATGAGCCTAGAGAATTCAATCTTCCTACACTTCCGCAGCTCAGGTGTATAATCTAAGAGGCAGAGAAGTTGGCTAGCAAGTACGGCGTTCATTCTGAAGAGTACGTGTCGATACGTACGGTAACGCCGGTAGTGGCAGGAATGTGAACTGTTTGGAAATACGTACTGTCGGGATATGGGGAGAGGGTTAAGACGATTACTTACGTATTTGTTGACATTAACTTCGACGGTCAACATGGACACGGAGCATTTGATTTGTGTTGTGGAATGTTACCGTACGCAACCGATGATAACAAATACCCTGCGTACGACTTGCCGGCGCAAAACACAGTTCGAAAGAGGTTATGGTAGCACACAGACCGTACAGACCGCCATCTGTTGCTACGACGTTCAAGTTATACCGTACACGTTCTCAAGTTCAGATTGAAGAACGCCTTAAATAATAGGCAACTTCTCTAACATATAAGCTGAAACTCGCTTCAAATCGGTGACCCAACAACAGTGACGTCATTACACACTTTGAAATGAACACCCAGTACTAGACTGTGGTTGTAGTTTATGACAAAATGTATTAAATATGATGCAAATCCAAACAAGAGATTAAACAAAAATTGCAGTCGCCGTATCTAAAATATTGTTAAATTTAAATTAAATGCCAATGTTAGGCTACTCATGCTAGACTTCCACATTTGTAGTAAGTTAATTTAAGATTTTTTTAAAGGAAAATTCAACTTGAACAGCGTTTGATAAGCATATATTTATAATATGTAGACTAACTTATACTAAAATAGCCTATATTACAAGTTTTTACACGTTAACAATTCATTCTAATGCCAAAGTCATGAGAGCATGGACTTCTACCTCAATACCTCCCAAGCGCCTTAATGTGAATTAGTAGGATCTGTTTGTTTTTACTTACCTTTTTTGTAGAAGAGTTACTCAGTTGTTCAATATGGCTTATAATTTTTACAAACTACAAATTATATTGATGTAGGTAAAGTAGTTCGTCGCAGGCTTTAACCTCACTAGTTCGCGCCTTCTCAAAGTGGAGGCACCATGCCCTGATAACTTGATTTATATACGTGTTAGCAAATTATTTATGTCCAGACACTTCTTTTTGTTTATGTGCCTTCCAACTTAGTTATGACTTTGCACTCCAGTTGTGCAATCACGCAGAAATATGAGTTTTGTTTTCCTACTCCACACTCACCATATAACTACGAGCAGGTATTTTAAATGTGTCCGAAAACTAGATTGCGTTTATCAAGACGACCTTTCCCTATCTTATTTTCCAGTTGCTTGAGCGAAGTTGTCACTTTGTCTGGGGGCGAAAGGAGGGGGGAAGAACTGGTTCAATTATTTGAATACTATTATTCGATTATATAAACAGTGACATCATTCGATACAATCTATTAACAAAGAGAAGAATATCCTTGAAGTTCAATTTTATCGCATGAACTTTGGGCGACCCCTTTATGTCTACCAATTGGAGCCATATGCAGACTATAAAAAAACATAGTTACATTCTACAATTATTGTGTATGACAATTCAGTACTACTGATTAAAAAAGTATGTATAAAATATAAAATCTAAAATTATTAATAAGATGGAAATGAATTATAGAATTTAATTCTTGTATAATATTTCAAGTCAATAATACAAGACTTATTTGAAGTTTTATATGATATTCTTATTGAATTTGGTATTCCCAAGAAATTAGTTCGATTAATTAAAATGTGTCTCAGTGAAACGTACAGCAGAGTTCGTATAGGTCAGTTTCTGTCAGATGCATTTCCACTTCACTGTGGGCTAAAGCAAGGAGATGCACTATCACCTTTACTTTTTAACTTTGCTCTAGAGTATCCCATTAGGAAAGTCCAGGATAACAGAGAGGGTTTGGAATTGAACGGGTTACATCAGCTGCTTGTCTATGCGGATGACGTGAATATGTTAGGAGAAAATCCACAAACGATTAGGGAAAGCACGGGAATTTTACTGGAAGCAAGTAAAGAGATAAGTTTGGAAGTAAATCCCGAAAAGACAAAGTATATGATTATGTCTCGTGACGAGAATATTGTCCGAAATGGAAATATAAAAATTGGACATTTATCTTTTGAAGAAGTGGAGCAGTTCAAATATCTGGGAGCAACAGTAACAAATATAAATGATACTCGGGAGGAAATTAAACACAGAATAAATATGCGAAATGCCTGTTATTATTCGGTGAGAAACTTTTATCACCCAGTCTGCTGTCGAAAAATCTGAAAGTTAGAATTTATAAAACAGTTATATTAGCGGTTGTTCTGTATGGTTGTGAAACTTGGACTCTCACTTTGAGAGAGGAACATAGGTTAAGGGTGTTTGAGAATAAGGTTCTTAGGAAAATATTTGGGGCTAAGAGGGATGAAGTTACAGGAGAATGGAGAAAGTTACACAACACAGAACTGCAAGCATTGTATTCTTCACCTGACATAATTAGGAACATTAAATCCAGACGTTTGAGATGGGCAGGACATGTAGCACGTATGGGCGAATCCAGAAATGCATATAGAGTGTTAGTTGGGAGGCCGGAGGGAAAAAGACCTTTAGGGAGGCCGAGACGTAGATGGGAAGATAATATTAAAATGGATTTGAGAGAGGTGGGATATGATGGTAGAGAATGGATTAATCTTGCTCAGGATAGGGACCAATGGCGGGCTTATGTGAGGGCGGCAATGAACCTCCGGGTTCCTTAAAAGCCAGTAAGTAAGTAAGTAATACAAGACTAACTTTGGCCAAAGAATTTATAGTACACATATTTGGTATTTCACGTATAAAAAATTATACTTAAGGTACGGCCACACATCGCTACTTTTGCTGCGCAACTTTTGTACTGCAGCTGCGCGCTGCACGCTACTTTTCGTGCTGCGCAACCCGAGTGCTGCAAAAGTTGCAACTGGAGGTTGCGAGTCTGTTCACACACAAGGCGCTACTTTTGCAGCCGCAATCATGCTGCAGGTTTCCATCTGCGTGTTGACTTCTCAATATACATTTTGTGGTTATGTTCGCATTATTAAGAAACTCATGCGAAAGCTTACTTATCTATTATTTGCTTTTCTACCCTAACTAGTATTCAGAAATTGGCATTATTTTTACTATGAAGCTTTTAAAAACCCCTATATACTTAAATGATAACCAGGGAACGGATTTATATGGACTAAAAATATATGAAATATGTAAATATATATGTAGTTATTTTTACCAAAATATGGAATTAAATATGGATTTTTACCAAAATATGGAATTAAATATGGACTTAAAATTATAAAAAAATGACTATGTACGTTAAATATTGGTACATTTTAATCAAACTAAACAAAAAATATAATGGACGTACCTTATCTTCCAATGTAGTTTCAACAAAACACAATTTTTATTGTCTGTTACCATAACAATAGGTTACAATCATTTCTTTCAAGTGCTGAAAAGTGAATCTTCTTCTATTGTCTCTGAGGATAGATTTATACTGACTAAAAGAGCGTTCGACGTCACAAGAAGTAACTGGTACATAATTCAATTTCACAATGTCTGCTGGGGATAAGTCCAAGTTAATCTTCACTGTTGATTCACCACTCATCACAGCAACAACCTTTTGTAGTTCTTCATATCCAGGGTTTTTTGAAAGTACAGTGTCCACCTTAGCTCTTACTGCATCTGCAACTTTACCTCTACCACGATTCAGTTGTTCCACAGTACTATTTATAATTTCAAAACTTTCAGATAGTGAAAGGTGCCTATTTTGGAGACTTTTGAGCGTTTTTATGATGCATGAAAATGTATGCTGAATGTGAGCTAAGTCATTCTTCACACTTATGTCACAGGTAACTGTTTTCGCAGTATCAATTGAGACTGCATCTTCAGAGTCCAATGCAAGGAGAACATTGTTAATAGAGTCTATATGTTCGGCATAATATTCAACTGCTTCTAGCCATGTACCCCATCTAGTTAAAATTGGCTTTGGTGGCAATGGAATTTCAGGGTACATTTCTTTCAACACGTTAACTCTACTGGGAGCTTTGAGAAATACTTTTTTCACTGATGAAATCAACAAATCTACTTTAGGGAAATTGTCTCTGACCACTTCTGCCACACGATGAAATGCATGCGCCACACAAGTAAAATGAGTCAATTTAGGATATACAACAGATAATGCTTGTCCAGCTTTGACCATATAAGGGGCAGCATCGCTAATAAAGAATAACACATTATCGTACATAATACCCTTTGGCCACAGGATACCCATAGCTTCGTTGAACAGTTTAACTATAGTTTTGTTATTGCACTTTTCTAGAACATCACAATGTAAAAGAATTCGTTCAGAATATTGTTCACTTAACAAACCGATAACTACATTACCAACAAGTCTACCTTCTTTGTCGGGAGTCTCATCAATGGAAACCCAAATTGAACTATCTTTAATTTCATCTCTTATCTTCTGTATTGTCTCATCGTAGATGGATGGAGCATACGTCTTCCTAAGTGTTGACTCATCCGGGATTGTATGTTGAGTATATTTTTCAAGGAATTCCCTGAAGACCTTATTCTTTAGTTTGTAGAGAGGAATATCAGCAGAGATGAGAGAACGGCACAGGTCGATGTTAAACTCAGATCTTACATTCGATGTTGTTGGTTGTGTTAAAAACAATTGTCTCTGCTTGGAATTTAGTTGTTTGTTGGCCTGATGTTTACTAGTTGTAATGTGTTGTTGCACCAGGAACTTTTGTGTAGATGATACTGCACACTGACACAAATTACAAAATAATATTTTATTGTCAGTTGATAAACCATCTTCTTTAAATTCTGAAATGTAACTTGTTAGTTTTGATTTTAAATTGACTGAATGACGTACTTTTGGCATATTTACCGTCTTTATAGTATGATTTACAAAACTGAACCTATGTGTACTCTGACTGGCATTTAACTGTTGAGCTGCACAACTGAAGTCTGTTAAAAATTTTAAATTAAATTAATACAGTTTTGTAACTTACTTTCCCATTGTTGATAGGACTGCTAATTTTCAAATAACTCTGATGTTAAAGGGATTACTGAACATGTGTTTAAATCTCTATTGTTGAAATGTATTTTTAAAAGTTAATGGAATTTTGTTTTGTTTTATTGTTAAACCTAATATAATATGGACTGTTTTATATGAAATATGGAAAATATATGGAAATTAACGAAAATATGTACTAAACTCTAAAATATGGAAAAATATGGAAAATAAAAGTAGGATTTTTCAACCCTACACATTGTGAAACATAAAGATAATGCAAAATATAAATTATATTAGCTTTATAAGTAAATATGTATTTACATATAAATCCTTTCCCTGATGATAACTAACAGCATATTCATGTAATCAATATTGGCAACTCTCATTTTGAAACTACGCTACGAGGAAAAAAAAAAAAGAATTATATCTTCAGCAAATATGCTCAGACTGTGTTGTGCATTTAATAACTGTTACAAATAATTTATTTTCATCACATCTAACATTAAAATATATCCAAACAATAAAAGTATCATTGACACATTTGGGTGGCAACACTGGTCGCAACTGCAGCAAAAGTTTCAACAAAACCGATATCAAAAATGCTGCGGCTGCAACCCTGAGAACCCTGTTCACACGTCGCTACTTTTAAGCTGCGCGCAGCATGGAAAAGTAGCGAGCAGCAGGTTCGGCAGCCGCTACTTTTCGGGTTGCACCGTTGTTCACACGTCGCAGTAAAAGAGTTGCGCAGTTTTTTGTACTGCAGCGCTGCAAAAGTAGCGACGTGTGACCGTACCTTTACTTATGGATTTTAAGGAACCCGGAGGTTCATTGCCGCCCTCACATAAGCCCGCTATCGGTCCCTATCTGTGCAAGATTAATCTAGTCTCTATCATCATATCCCACCTCCCTCAAATCCATTTTAATATTATCCTCCCATCTACGTCTCGGCCTCCCCACAGGTCTTTTTCCCTCCGGCCTCTCAATTAATACTGTATATGCATTTCTGAATTCGCCCATAAGTTCTACATGCCCTACCCATCTCAAACGTCTGGATTTAATGTTCCTAATTATGTCAGGTGAAGAATACAATGCGTGCAGTTCTGCGTTGTGTAACTTTCTCCATTCTCCTGTAACTTCATCCTTCTTACATGCACTTGGGAATCCATAGAAAATGCGCACGGAGACAGCAATATAACTAGAATAGCAAAATTATCAGGAGTAAGTAAGTGTTCTTAAGCATACATTGTAAAGTTTATTCGGTGTTCATAATTTGTATTAATCATTTCACGCGATCAAAAAAAAAACTTTTTAGGTTAGGTTTCTGAATCGTAAACTGTTTAGTGAAAGCAATGAATTTCATGTTGTCAGACAAAATATATTTCAATATTAGATCATATTAATCATCTACTAATTTCCAGCATAATGTGCGAAAAGTTCAGAGGGAAAATATGGACCTACTCTTCCACAAATTATTTAACCATTTAGAAAACACTTCTCAACTTAAAGATGAGATGGGGCAAATAAGTACATAAGCAGAACGTTGTTATTGTTTATGCTATATTATTATTATTATTATTATTATTATTATTATTATTATTATTATTATTATTATTGCTATAATCATCGCTTTTGACATCCCAAATAGCAAGTCGACTTTCTACTTCACTTATAAAATCTTCTGTGTTAATCAAATCTAAGCTCATGGCTGGATTATGACTAGTTCCATTGTGCTCGAGTACTGAGTGAGTGTTTTGTTGGCAGTCTGCAAGCTGTGTCTTGTGAGCGGTGTCCCAGTGCGAAAACTCCAATTCAAAGAAATGTATGTCGGGTAGTGACTGGCCTGGACACAGTGACCCTGTCCGTCACATGTGAAAAGGGCGAGTCACTGTTGCGTCACTGTGACTGGTCATACACTGCAGTGTTCCGATACGAGCGCTCCAATTCAAAGGAATATATCTATATCAGTGACCGTCACTGGTGACCGTCAGCAGTGTCCTAGTGTGAAAAGGCTTAAGTCACGGCCTCCTTTCTACAAAATATATGACGACCAAATAGCTTTATGATGACAGCAGAGTGAATCTAGTAGGTTGTGATCGGAAACGAGAACGGTAAAGTTAAAACTTCGCCAACTTTCAAGTTCTCGTTCCCGGACTCCGGCAAGCTTCTCGTTAATTGTGAATGCTCACATTTAAATGTAATATGTATTTTAACAATTTTTCCGTTATCTAAGAAAGCGTTACCACTACGCTACAACAGTAACACGCAGAACACTTTAATTATAAGTGTTGGTATCATGCAACGTGGTCCAACAATATGTAACATCGCGTGTCTCCGAATTGTAGCAGAGTTACCCAAATGGAACTTAGTTTCTAGAGAGCGGCCACTTCTTTTGTTAGCTGTACATCTTTCATACATAAAGAAAATGAGTCGATGGAGGAATCATTCATAATCATTTATTAGCTTAAAACAACAAAATTGTTGATAGTGCCTTTTTTAAAAAAAATATCATTGACATATTATACATTTCCAACACTTTTATCATTAACAATTTGGTAAATTTGTTATGCAAACAACTTTCTGTGTTTATTGAAACTGTGTTGGTAATTTGCCTAAGTTAATGATTAGTTTCGACTTGATTTTGTCCATTTTCAGATTTCTAGAGTCGACGGCAATTCGGAAGGCGGTTGTCTGCTAGCGTTTGCGTCGAGAGAGACAGATAGAGAGAGCAAGGCAGCGTACAACATTGCCACATCGTACTTCACGCGCACGTGCAATATAAATAGCGCAGGAGAGAATTTAAATTATCAAAAGACAATAATGACCTTAGCCGTTGATTACTATAAGCATGACACCAAACAAACCCTCTTTCCTCCACTAACAATATTCTTTGCACGGTTCTCAATCCCACACCACATGCTTCTGCAGTCATTTCTTGCATGTTGGCAACGTTGCTGCCAGCATCGTGATGATCGGCAGCGTTCTGCTTGTTAGCGTTTTTAAAATAATTATACACCTTAAACACTATTTTCAGCGCCTGCTTGTGTAATACTTGTCTTTTTACAGTCTCTTCTTTCATTTATTTACCTTACACACACACACACACACACACAGACACAGACACAGACACAGACACAGACACAGACACACAGTAAATGTTAGTTTTACTTATTCAATGTATTGAAACACCCACACGTGAACAAACGAACTCGGGAAGTGCTTGTTATAGACTGATTCCGATTGGTTCTACTGTACAAGCTTGTGACGTGTCATACCAGAAATGCTACGGCGCATATAGAAGCTAACCGCCTTCCGAAATGCCGTCTAGTCTAGTTAGACACCATAAGAAGAAACCGGAAACAAACAAGGTCCTCACTAGAAATCTGAAGATGGCCAAAATCAAACGAAACTGGCCATTAACTAAGGCAAATTACCAGCATAGTTTCAATTAACAGAGAAAATTTATTAATATAACACGTTTACAAAATCTATACATATAATTCTTACTTGTTCCTTATAGTTACCAATAAAATAATAAGTTCGTAGAGCAATTTATTTAATTTGTGTATGTTTCTTAATCAAAAACAATCATTTTTCAAAAGCAGGCCTCTCATTGGAGCCCTTCATTGTAGTGCTGTTGATCGATCAAAATATTTAATCGATTAACTATTTGAATTTAATCGATTGATCGATCGAGTTGAAAACATGTTTTAATATACTGTAATACACAGTGTTTGTGCAAAGATTTTTCCTTCGCTATCTGGTATACAGTTAGTAAATAACAGCACTATTGTGCTTTTAAGTAAGCAATTTCCGAGAGAGGAATATTGTCGGAATTTGTAGTATGAGTTTGTATTAACAAAATAATATCAACTACAATCGAATAATTTTAATCGACTCGATTATTCGATTAAATATTTTTGATCGATTAATCTTACAACAAAAATTGATCGAGTACTCGATTAAATCCCACACTACTTTATTGATCGTTCGGGATTGCTGCCATGTGATATCTGACGGGAAACAATTGACAATCGAGGCACGCGTGAAAGTCAGTGTTAATAGTAATATGCGTTACAAGAGCGGTATGTTGAAGTTTTCATGTTCGAGGAAAAGTTTGAAAAAGCCAAACGTAGTTGAGCTTTTTTAATTTCCGAGAATTGAAAGAAAACATACCGCTCGTGTATCGTACATTATTTTGTGCGAAGATCGTTTATTACATACCTGAAAGAGGAATTTCTAATTAGTTGCAATGAAATCTCCATCTTGGTTTCTGTTCAATGACGGCAATTTTGGAAAACAAAAATATCTATCTTCAACATTGTTGCTGTAAAATGTTTTCTGTGTTTACTATACTCCAGCAGGCCGTGATATACGTCTGTCTTTTTTTTTTTTCCCAGTCTATAAATGCGAACTTAAAACAAACGGCTTCCTTAATGTTACATGCATCACGAAATGCAGTAACTTTAGTGGAGTTGTAGAGTTTACTTAATTTTTGCAAATATTTAAAAACAATAATTAACAGTGGAATTTAAGTGAAATTGCAGTGGTAAGTTTCCAATTTATAATTATTACTATATTGAACGTCTCTAAAAATATATTAAAAGCCTAAAGCAGTAAAATTTGGGAATACTGAATGTAGAATTTTAGACTTACCGCGGGTTGGTTTTGTGCGGAAACCAAGCAAATACGCACGATCTCGCACAAAATCGTGTTTATTGATCGTTTGGGATTGCTGCCATGTGATATCTGGTGGGAAACAATTGATAATCGAGGCAAGCAGTTGAATGTCAGTGTTAAAATATTTTTTTGCATGATCGTGTTTTTGCTGTATTTACAGCTATTGTTTAATAATAATAATAATAATAATAATAATAATAATAATAATAATAATAATAATTTATTTGTTTATTTATTGTGGCGAAGTTAAGGCCATTAGGCCTTCTCTTCCACTTAGCCAGAAACAAAAGAAGCTGATACAATTTTACTAATATTTACTAATATTTGGCCTTGAAAGTTAGAATTCCCACACAGAAACTTGTTGCTAGGGAAATCATTCTTCATAACATAAAACTATACTGAAAAAGAGCCATTACAGTGCACTTATTGGTACTTACAGTAGTTACCATTACAATATAGTTTTGCGAAGACTTAGGGATAATATTGCTCTAAATTTTCAATGAAAAATATATTGTATTTGCAATTTTAAAAATATGATCACGCAAAAAATTTTGTACAATACATATTTGTGAAGTGTGAATCTTATATCGTAATATACTATGCACACGTTACCGTATAATACAGAGTCCGCAAAAAAAATGTATACACTCTTTGCCAGACTGTATCGGGATATTGATATTGTCAAATGATTTGAGTTACGAGTATGTTGTAGTATGGTCTTTCGCTCAACAGATGTCTGCACTTTCATTACGATAGTGAGAAAACAAAATGGCTGAAGCACGCTTGTCGTTCGAGCTGCAAAAATGCATTCTGAAGTGGTTTATGAGGTTTGATAATGCCGTTGAAGTGCAGCGCAGTGGAGGCGGGAGTACGAAACAGAACCCCCTACCCGCTTAAGAATTAAACGCATTATTGACAAGTTTGAGTTTAGGACCCTTTTTCTTTGATGGTACTGTCATAGAGAAGTGTAGGCTACCTCGAAATGTTACGCACATCAATTTTACCAGGTGTACGTGCGCTTTACGGAGCTGATGATGAGGTCTTCTACCAACAGGACGGGGCGCCACCACACTACCACCTAGCCCAGTGATGTCAAAGCAACCGCATTTTTCTGACCTTGACGTCGTGCGCGGGCATCAAGCGCTAAGTATGGAAAGAGGAAGGGATGTGTATATGAATAAGCAGCCTGTTGGATTAGGAAAATAGTGGTGTACTAACTTCAAACGGAACGTGAAATTTTATGTCGTTATTTTTATATGACTCCTTTCTGTTTGATATTATCTATATTGTCTGTAAAACAAAAGTACTAACACTGATTTCTTAATATTGCACTTGTGTTTTAAACGTTAATAATATACTGAAGAGTTAAGAAGGAATATTCTCATAAATTCCATAGTAGTACAATTATACTGTACTAAGTGAATGAAACACATCATTCATAAAGAAAGTGATAACGCGAAAAAAAGAGATTGAGTATGACATGATAAGTTGGAATTGATATTGATGGTACCATTAGCCTTATAAAAGTAATCAATAAACTAATCAAAACAATAGTACAGTACAAAGCAAAGTTACCTATGTGCTGTATATGTTTTAAGTGTAACTAATATCCCATAACAAAACTCTTATCGCATTATGCTTTTAAGGTGATATTTGTGAGCAACTTTCTATCATCAGAATATTAAATTATTTTCTCGAAATGTGCTGAAGCTATAGAGCTGACATTTTTACAACACATGGGCACGTATCTTTTGCTTATGATGTAGGCCAACAGTAGTTGCTTTGTTAATTCATTTTCTTACAAACAATTTCCATGCGAATATTTTCAAAAATTTCAATACACTATCTTCAGTAATACGTATTTATGGTATATTAGATTTACTAAAACTTTCTGTAAGGTTACTACATAAATAGCGCCTATATCTGAAAATTTCACTTTTCTATAAAAAAAAGTTCAGAAAATATTTCTTTTGTATAAAAATTCGAACTTGTGAAAAATGAGCATTAAAATTAAAATTTACATTCTTATAATGCACTTATACTTCTCAGACAAATCTAAAAATTAACATGGATACAGTTTTAATAAATTCTCTTCCCTTTATCTATTGAATCAGTGCTGACCATCCCTGTATATAGCTCGACCAAGCGGTATATACTACCTCTTTCGTCTGTCTCTTTCCTTTCCGCCGTAAAGCGCTCAGGCTCTCCTGAGCTCTAAAGCGCGCGCTCGTTCCTATGGGTATCAATTGACATGACTGACCTAACCGCATGAGCTTTCCTGGATGAAAATTTACATGGGCATTGGATTGGACGAAGAGATCCTATTGATTCCCCCCCCCCCCCCGTCGCCATATGTAATCCCTATGGATTTTTAGTTGTGGGGAACTGTGAAAGATCAAGTCTATCGACGTAAACCGCGCACACTGGAGGACCTTCGCTTGCAGATTACAGCGGCATGTGCAGCGATCTTCATTCAAACATTGACCGACGTAGAGCCGGCGACCGCTCGTCGTTGCGTTATGTGTCTGGCCGTCAACGGCGAACATTTTGAACATCTAAAGTAACCATATGCTTAACTGAAAACAGTACTACATGTGTGACCTGTATTTAAATGTAAAAACAAACACATAATACATTGTTTTCCATTTTGAATCTTGCGTACACCACTTTTAACACTTGAATATAATTAATTGATGAACTAGTGGACTTACTCGTGTTAAATATGTAATATTTGTCCGGCTTACTCACATGTAATAGTTGCGACAAGTTCTACGTAGGACAGACAGGCAGATCATTCCAAACACGCTACAAAGAACACATTAAAGCTATAACCAGAGGACACAATACATCTACATACGCCGATCACATAACCAATACTAACCATACATACAATAACATAAATGCGGACATGGAAATCCTACACACTCAACCCAAGAACCAAAAACTCAACACACTAGAACAATACGAAATATAAAAACTAAAACACACCCCGATCAAATCCTCAACACACAGATCAATTTCAGTACACACACACTATTCGACTCCACACTTCAACACCTTCCAACAATGAAACACACCCTCTTAACAGGCAGAGAAGTTCGAGATGACGCCGCGATCTAGTAGGATCTGATGATGGTACGTGAAGCACTGAAACAGCTGTAAGCCGGACAAATATTACATATTTAACACGAGTAAGTCCACTAGTTCATCAATTAATTACATTGTTTTCGTTCTTTAAAGAGTGTATACATTTTTGGCGGACTCTGTAGTCAATTTTAATACGCTTGCCTGTCTATAAAATATCTACTTTTATGAATGAGTGTTTAAAAAGTAACTATTCATGTTAGAAGATTTTTATGAATTTGCTTTGTAGAGAAGTTCACGAATTACACTCTCATTGCCTCATATGATGGTATCTTGATCTGGTATGCAGGTTCGTTATTAATACACACCCACAGTGATCCATTAGGTCCTTCACGAATGATATGTAGCACACTCTTGCTCACATTCTCTGCTCTGTAAAATGTAAAAGTTAATTAAATATTTTAATATAAACACATAATAATTATTTCTTTACGAATTATTTTCAAGTCCAACTGAAAATGTATTTAATTCTCTCCCTCAAGAAGAACTCATTTGGAGTGAAGTCAGGAGATCGGACTGGCCACGCTACTGGTCCTCCTCGTCCAATCCACCGTAGGGAAAATAACTGATTAGTAACTCGTCGAGCCCTACGTGAAAAGGTAGCCGTCCTGCTGAAGCCACATCATTAACCGAAGCTCAAGGGGAACATCATGAAGCAATTGGTGCATAATGTTTCGGAGGAATGGTGCGTTCTACCATTCAAATTCTCTTCAAAAAGTAAGGTCCTATGACTCGGTGTCCGAGGAGGCCACACCATGTATTGAGGCTCCACACGTGCTGGTAATCCACTTTCACATAACCAGTTGGATTAACCGGAGACCAGTAATGGGCTTTGTAGAGATTCACCTGACCATTACTTTTGAAAGTTGCCTCATCAGTCCACAGAATTCTGAGCTCGAAATTACAGTCCGTGTTTAGAAACCAGTTGCAAAAATCAACACGAGTCTGGAAGTCATGTCTCCCAAGTTCCTGATGGAGATGAATATGGTATGAATGAAATTTGTTGTCTTTCAGAATTCTAAACACTGTATTATGGTGCAATCCTGAGTCAAATGGCAAGCCTTCTTGTGGGTGAGAATTAAAGACATGATCTACCAGGTGCTTCCAACAACTAGAAAATACATGAAACAAAGAATTAGAGAAGCCTGTGGGTCTCTCAGCTGTGCTGAAGTGCAATCACGGATGTCAGGAGGTGATCAGAACATTGTTTAGCACAGGGTGGCGGACATTTTGAACACTTACTATGAGGAGTGTACGTACATAAACAACATACAGTATTTCTCAGTAGATGCCATTTTTTTTTTTTTGCTTTGTGGGTAAACAATAAAAGTTAGAAAAGAAGTTTCAGTAAAAGTTGTTTCTTTTTAAAAGTAGTTTCTAATGGTACCTTTAATGACCCATGTTCTCAGCGTTCTGTGATCAGTGCTTCTTTACTTCTTGGTCATTCGGTACACCTTACAGCAGCGTTTCTCAAACGTTTTTGAAGTGGGGACCACCTTTTTAAGTCAGAACAGTTCTGCGGACCACCTTACTCTTGTTTCCTTCGAAAGCAAATTTATCATGTTTGTAGCATATTTTAATACAAGTATACTTATATTTTAAAATACACTTAATTAATTATAATATTTTTCTAATTATATTTTTGTAGCCAATCACAAGTAACTTATAACAAATTCTGTGCATTGTTGATTCATTACTTGGCTGTTAGCAGTTAGTTGTTTGAAATCCTTCTTATGTGGTACACGCTAGTAGTTGTCTATGTCTCTGTTAAATAGTGCCCATTATAAATAATGGAAAATTGGTTTCAATCCGGATCTTTGAAAAGAAGGGAACATAATGATGCGCTTCACTTATGTAGGCCTAGTGCTAATAGTTCAGAAGCTGTGTGTGAAGAAATATATTAATATCAGTGATTATAAGTGTCATTAAAGAAATATCTAGTCATAGTGGTAGCTATTCAAAGCAAAAATACTTTCGTAAATATGACAAGAGTTTTTTGGAACTTGGATTTACTTGGTGTGGCAATGAGAGTGAACCAAAACCTCGACGCGTTGTTTGCTACGAAGTGCTATTAAACGAATGTATGAAACCCGCGAAATTGAAACGGCACTTAGAGACGAAACATGCAAGTGTAAAAAGTAAACCTGTCGGATTTTAAAATAGGCGGAGTCTAAAATTTCTTATACGAGTATCATCATCTGGAAAAACAAATAAAAAACTTAATGCAAAAACATGTCCGATTTTCAGCAAGTAAAAATGCAATCTTAAGTATTTTGAATAAATTAAACAGTCTGTGCTTATCTAATGTTACATTTATAGCATTAACGTTTTCAGTACGTGTGTGCCATTTTCAAATGCGAATGCCTGTTACATTTAAATAGCTCTACATAACTGTGGAATTGGAACATTCATGAACATTATGGATGCTATTGGTAAAACTAAATAAAACACAACTTAAGGATAAAATATATAAAATACATATGTTAACAATACTTCACGTGATCACTTCGATGACATGTTGTTAGAGTAGTCTTCTCTTAATGTGGATCATCGTGGTTAAATATTATAAAATGTCTATTGGACATTTTATAATATTTAACCACGATGATCCACATTAAGAGAAGACTACTCTATTGGACATTTTATAATATTTAACCACGATAATCCACATTAAGAGAAGACTACTCTATTGGACATTTTATAATATTTAACCACGATGATCCACATTAAGAGAAGACTACTCTATTGGACATTTTATAATATTTAACCACGATGATCCACATTAAGAGAAGATTACTCTATTGGACATTTTATAATATTTAACCACGATGATCCACATTAAGAGAAGACTACTCTATTGGACATTTTATAATATTTAACCACGATGATCCACATTAAGAGAAGACTACTCTATTGGACATTTTATAATATTTAACCACGATGATCCACATTAAGAGAAGACTACTCTATTGGACATTTTATAATATTTAACCACGATGATCCACATTAAGAGAAGACTACTCTATTGGACATTTTATAATATTTAACCACGATGATCCACATTAAGAGAAGACTACTCTATTGGACATTTTATAATATTTAACCACGATGATCCACATTAAGAGAAGACTACTCTATTGGACATTTTATAATATTTAACCACGATGATCCACATTAAGAGAAGACTACTCTATTGGACATTTTATAATATTTAACCACGATGATCCACATTAAGAGAAGACTACTCTATTGGACATTTTATAATATTTAACCACGATGATCCACATTAAGAGAAGACTACTCTATTGGACATTTTATAATATTTAACCACGATGATCCACATTAAGAGAAGACTACTCTATTGGACATTTTATAATATTTAACCACGATGATCCACATTAAGAGAAGACTACTCTAACAACATGTCATCGAAGTGATCACGTGAAGTATTGTTAACATATGTACTTTATATATTTTATCCTTAAGTTGTGTTTTATGTAGTTTTACCAATAGTATCCATAATGTTCATGAATGTTCCAATTCCACAGTTATGTAGAGCTATTTAAATGTAACAGGCATTCGCATTTGAAAATGGTACACACGTACTGAAAACGTTAATGCTATAAATGTAACATTAGATAAGCACAGACTATTTAATTTATTCAATATACTTAAGATTATAACTTGCTTATCGGAAACCTCATACACAATGAAATAAGTAAAGATGCAATTTGGCACGTTTTATTATTGGTGTACGACGTGCAGTACATGCCTATTTCAATGTGCAGACTGGGTGTCGGCAATACTACTAAGAAAGTCATCAATACATGAAAATGTTCGGTACTTTGGTCCTCTGTTGTATATTCGGGTGGTCCCTGGCAGGGTTACAGGCTCGGCGCCAGATAAGCAGAGAAAAGATGGCGAGAAATACCACGTTCATAGTTCATAGTACTTTAAATCCCTCTTTTGTTGCTGAGAGTAGAGTGGGAAGTGGGTAGACGGGTAGGGTAAGAAATTTAATAAAATATTAGTACTAGGGGAAAAAGTGAAAGGCGATTGCCATGTATCATTTCGAAACTCTGATATTTTCAACTATAGTGTAATACGCAATTCGTTTGAATTTTATTTTTTCTTCTGTCTTTTTTGAAGGACCGAAAGTGCAGAACTCGAGGACCACAGGTGGTCCGCGGACCATAGTTTGAGAAACGCTGCCTTACAGGAATTATGAGAATCTTGAACTCGTTCTTACAGAGGTAAAGTCCACACCTGTGGAGTAACGGTTAGCGCGTCTGGCCGCGAAACCAGGTGGTTCGATTCCCGGTCGAGAGTAAGTTAACTAGTTGAGGTTTTTTCCGAGGTTTTCTCTCAACCCAATATGAGCAAATGCTGGGTAACTTTCGGTGCTGGACTCCGGACTCATTTCACCGGCATTATCACCTTCATATCATTCAGACGCTAAATAACCTAAGATGTTGATAAAGCGTCGTAAAATAATCTACTAAAAAAACAAAGGTAAAATATAAAGATCATAACTGGATGAATTGTGGATATCTGAGAGAGTTATGTATGCTTCTTAGTCAGCAGGCTGTGTATACTAACTTTTTCATATTTCCTCTGTGAATGTGACAGCAGAGCAAAAAGCAGTCATTGGGAACAAAAGAACTGGCCACAAAGAACATCTCTTGAACCTCACACAAGAGGAAAGGCAACAAGCACAACTTCACCATGCATTTAACTAAATGTTAATTGTGACAGTCTAATACTGGGTGTTCATTTCAAAGTGTGTCATGACGTCACTGTTGTGAGTCAGCGATTTGAAGCGAGTTTCAGCTTTTATGTCAGAGAAATTGCCTATTAATCAAGGCGTTCAATCTGAACTTGAGAACGTGTATGGTATAACTTGAACGTCGTAGCAACAGATGGCGGTCTGTAAAGTCTGTGTGCTACCATAACCTCTTTCGAACTGTGTTTTGCGCGGCCAAGTCGTACGCAGGGTATTTGTTATCATCGGTTGCGTACGGCAACATTCCACAACACAAATCAAATGCTCCGTGTCCATGTTGACCGTCAAAGTTAATGTCAACAAATACGTAAGTAATTGTCTTAACCCTCTCCCCATATCCCGACAGTAAGAAAAAAACTCACCTCAGTACGTATTTCTAATCATTTCACATTCCTGCCACTACAAGCGTTACCGTACGTATCGGTAAGTACTCTTCGGAATGAACGCCGTACTTGCTAGGCAACTTCTCTGGCAGATAAGTAATACACCTCTGCGGAAGTGTAGGAAGATTGAATTCTCTAGGCTCATCGACTAGCCACATGACGGCATACAGCGAGCCATGACACACTTTGAACTGAACACCCAGTAGTCTTTGTAAAATAACCTTTAATATTTGCCACAGGACTTGTATCACTTCACTTTTCCATATTAAATTCAATAACGCTACAAAATTGTTAAAAGTGGCAATGAATGTTGCGGAAAAATGGTACGTGATAGAGAAAATTTGAGTTTAGTTTTGGATTCAGCACCCCAAAAAACTATAAATGCAGCATAATTTTTTAGAAAAATTTTTATGACCCTTAATTTTGCAGATCTGTATTAGGTATGTATAAACACACAAGAATGTATCAAAGTTCTGTAAAAATACTTACTTCTGAGGTTCACCAAGTTCTTTTACAGATTCCAACAGCCTTGGCATCCATTCCTCTCGTATAGTTATAGGTGATGAACTTGTATGATCATCTTCAGTGGCTGTGTAGCCAGGACAAATGGCTGCGACTCGAACGCCAGTTAAGTTCCAGATATATTCTGTCTAGAAAATATAATTCATACATAACATATTCTGGAATAAAATTGTGCTGTTCAAAGACTGCTATTACAGACAGCTGTAATAGTAATATGCGTTACAAGAGCGGTATGTTGAAGTTTTCATGTTCGAGGAAAAGTTTGAAAAAGCGAAACGTAGTTCAGCTTTTTTAATTTCCGAGAATTGAAAGAAAACATACCACTCGTGTATCGCACATTATTTTGTGCGAAGATCGTTTATTACATACCTGAAAGAGGAATTTCTAATTAGTTGCAATGAAATCTCCATCTTGGTTTCTGTTCAATGACGGCAACTTTGGAAAACAAATATATCTATCTTCAACATTGTTTCTATAAAATGTTTTCTGTGTTTACTATACTGCAGCAGGCCGTGATAAACGTCTGTCTTCCCCCCCCCCCAGTCTATGATGAGTCTGGAATCTTGTTGATTTTTTCACGGCTTCCTTAATGTTACTTGCATTACAAATGCAGTAACTTTTGTGGTGTTGTAGAGTTTACTTAATTTTTGCAAATATTTAAAAACTATAATTAACAGTGCAATTTAGGTGAAATTGCAGTGGTAAGTTTCCAATTTATAATTATTACTATATTGAACGTGTTTAAAAATAATATGTTAAAAGCCTAAAGCAGTAAAATGAATATGACGCTTAAGCGGTAAGAATAGGGAAATTGTTATGTGTGTTACGTTGGGAATACTGAATGTGTATTTCACACTTACCGCGTATTGGTTTTGTGCGGAAAGCAAGCAAATACGCACGATCTCGCACAAAAATGTATAGGCCCTAATACATAGTAAACAAAATTAATTCAATTTACAAGCATAAACAATTCATTGATTAATTAGCGGACTTACTCGTGTTAATTATGTAAGATTTGTGCGGCTTACAGCTGTTTCAGTGCTTCACGCACCATCCTCAGAGACTACTAGATCACGGCGTAATCTCGAATTTCTCTGTCTGTTATGTGGGTGTGTTTGATTGTTGAAAGGTGTTGAAGAGTGGATTCAAATAGTGTGTGTGTACTGAAATTGATCTGTGTGTTGAGAATTTGAACGGAGTATGTTTTAGTGTGTTTGTATATTTCGTATTGTTCTAGTGTGTTGAGTTTTTGGTTTTTGGGTTGTATGTGTAGGATTTCCATGTCCGCATTTATGTTATTGTATGTATGGTTAGCATTGGTTATGTGATTGGCGTATGTAGATGTATTGTGCCCTCTGGTTATTGCTTTAATGATCTGCCCGTCTGTCCAATGTTGAACTTATCGCAACTATTACATTTGAGTTTGTATACACCTGTGTGGTCGTATTTATTTGTTTGTGTTGTTTGTGTGTTGAGATGTCTTTGTACTGTGTTTTCTGTTCTGTATGTTATGTTGTATTTCTGCTTTCTGAATGAAGATGCGATCTTATGCGTGCTTTTGTTTTCATATCTTAGTGTGATGCATTTCTTGTGTTCTTGTGTTTGTGTTGTGTTTTGCATGTTTTTGTGTTTGTTAAGTTTTTGTTTTGTCTTTCTTATGATGTTGTCTATTATGTTTGGATTGTAACCGTTTTCTTATGCTATGTATTTGATTGTGTTCACTTCTTCATTGTAGTGTTGTTGGTTCATGGGTATGTTGAGTAATGTGTACCATTGTCCTGAATGCAGCATGTTTGTGTTGTATCAAACACACCCACATAACAGGCAGAGAAGTTCGAGATGACGCCGTGATCTAGTAGGCTCTGACGATGGTGCGTGAAGCACTGAAACATCCGTAAGCCGCACAAATCTTACATAATTAACACGAGTAAGTCCACTAGTTAACCAATTAATTATATTCATGTGTTAAAAGTAGCGTACACAAGATTCAAAATGGATAAACAATTCATTATAAGTATAGTAATTTTCGTGGAATATCACTTTTGTTGACGTCGTACAAAATTTTGTCCAATATTCTTTTGAGAAGATTAACTCCATATGTAGATTGTGATCATCAGTGTGGTTTTACGCGTAATAAATCGGTCAGATTTTTTGTATTCTACGGATATTCGTCAAAAAAAAATGGGAGTATAAGGGTAAAGTACGTCAGTTATTCATAGATTTCAATGGGACATATGAAAAGATTAAAAGAGAAGCTTTATATAATATTCTTATTGAATTTTATATTCCCAAGAAACTAGTTCGATTAACTAAAATGTGTCTCAGTGAAACGTACAGCACAGTCCGTATAGGTCAATTTATGTCTGACGCTTTTCCAATTCACTGCGGGCTAAAGAAGGAGATGCATTATCGCCTTTACTTTTTAACTTTCCTCAAGAATATGCCATTAGGAAAGTCCAGGAAAACAGAGGGTTTGGAATTGAACGGGTTACATCAGCTGCTTGTTTATGGGGATGACGTGACTATGTTAGAAGAAAATGCACAATATATTAGGGAAAACACTGGACTTTACTTGAAGCAAGTAAAGATATAGGCTTGGAAGTAAATCCCGAAAAGACAAAGTATATGATTATGTCTCGTGACCAAAATATAGGTACTAGTAGTACGAAATGGAAATATAAAAATTGGTAATTCATCGTTTGAAAAGGTGGAAAAATTGAAGCATCTCGGAACAACAGTAACAAACATGAATGCTGCTCGAGGGGAAATTAAACGCAGAATAAATATGGGAAATGTCTATTATTATTCGGTTGAGAAAGTTTTGGCATCCAGTTCGCTCTTAAAAAATCTGAAAGTTAGAATTTATAAAACAGTTATATTACCGGTTGTTCTGTATGGTTGTGAAACTTGGACTCTCACTTTGAGAGGGAAATGAAGACTAAGGGTGTGTGAGAATACTGTGTTTAGAAAAATATTTGGGGCTAAGAGGGATGAAGTCACAGGAGAATGGAGAAAGTTACACAACGCAGAACTGCACGCATTATATTATTCACTTGACATAAATAGGAACATTAAATCCAGACGTTTGAGATGGCAAGGCATGTAACACGTATGGGCGAATCCAGAAATGCATATAGAGTGTTAGTTGGGTGGCCGGAGGGAAAAAGACCTTTAGGGAGGCTGAGACATAGATGGGAGGATAATATTAAAATGGATTTGAGGGAGTTTGGATATGATGGTAGAGACTGGATTAATCTTGCTCAGGATAGGGACTGATGGCGCGCTTATGTGAGGACGGCAATGAACCTCCGGGTTCCTTAAAAGCTATAAGTAAGCAAGTAAGAAACCTACGATTTCTTAGTGATGAAATGACCTCTTAGGACAGGCGTATGAATAGTTACGGGGAGAGTTGCCGTTATTGTGAACATGTTGTTTATTACAGGAAGTAAGTGACTGTTATAATGTTGAACAGCTTCAACAGCTTTTGTCCACACCTGTGGAGTAATGGTTAGCGAGTGTGGCCGCGAAACCAGGTGGCCCGGGTTCGATTCCCTGTCGGGGCAAGTTACCTGATTTAGGTTTTTTCTGGGGTTTTCCCTCAACCCAATATGAGCAAATACTGGGTAACTTTCGGTGCTGGACCCTGGACTCATTTCACTGGCATTTTCACCTTCATCTCATTCAGACGCTAAATACACTAAATAACCTAAGCTCTTGATAAAGCGTCGTATAATAACCTACTAAAATAAATTAAACAGCTTTTTGGCTTATTTTCCTGGTGGCCTCTGAAATCCCCCCTCTCTGCGGCACTGTTTAAATGCATATGTTACTAATTGCAGCAATTTCTGAATAATCTTGAATATTTATGTTGTCAACTATATTTATAGCCTATAGAAATCCTAAGCAATTTGGAATATACTTTAATTCTCGACTGTATAACCACCGATTTTAATAAAATGTTTTCGTTCTTTCTGATATCGACCAATTTGAGTTATTTTCCTTCTCATACTTCACACCAGCGGTGACCAAAACTCGAGCTGCAGTGATTACATGCGACAGACAGCCTATGAAGTAAGGAGACGGAGGAAAGGTACTTGGCATGAAAACTACAACCAGTGGTGGTTCCTGTACTAACATCTTGATCAATACCGGGGATAAAAATCAAAATCTTTGATGTATCAGCAATGTCACTGCTGTCATCAAGAACCAGTGAATAATATACAATTTTTCTTGCTTCCTTTTTTAACCTTCCTCTTGAATATAATCAGGAATTTTCTAAATTCTTCTCTCGATACTTGGTCGAGAAAGTCATAGTTTGAAAAATTAAACATTGCTTATGCACAAATTATTTAAGCTATTTTAATCATTACTCTTTTGAGAAATTCTGTTCTATTAAAAAGGCTTTAGAGTACGAGATATTTCAAACCCCATTAGGTAGCTGACTTCCTTACATTTATTTATCTTATCTTTTTCTTCCTGGCTATGATTTAAGACATGTCAATTCCTGGCGTTTAACAGTTCGTTGGCACATAACATTGAATCAGTTTTTCTATAATATTATTATTAAATGAATAACTAATAAATAGTTGTCCTTATCTAAAGAATAAGGGGGTTAAAATTGAGATAAAACCTAACAATTTTATCCTTCTAGTGAGAAGATCTAAAAATATCAATATTCATGCACGTACAGAAGAACTATACAAACACATACTTAGTGGTCAGTAATAATAATAATAATAATAATAATAATAATAATAATAGTCTAATAATGATAATAATAATAATAATAATAATAATAATAATAATAATAATAATAATAATAATAATAATAATACATTATTCAGCGTGGCAATTAATGTTTCTATATACTCCTAATTGAACCGTTAAACAAAGTAAACAGAACAGACAGAACAACAAAAAAGTCCTCCTTCTCATTCTTTACTGCTTGTAGAGACAGAGTTTTTAGAGCGACATGATACCACCACTGCTTGCTTTCAGTACGTGAATGAAACACACAGCAATGTACAGGAAACTCCTCGTACCCGTTTGAATGTCTGTCATTACACGATGTAGTTACGACACCCGCTTTGGTCACCGCTGCTTTACACTATAAAGCTTCATTCTTAGTTCTGTTTTTTAGAGAGACGTTTTACTACTTACCCCGAAAGAACGCGTCAGTCCGTTGATACCATATTTTGTAGCACAATAAACTGGCATGACAGGACTTTCAATCAGTCCAGCAAGAGATGATGTATTCACTACTACACCTCCATTACCACCCTTGTCTTTTCCCATATATTCTAGGGACAATAGAATGCCCTGTATAACTCCGTTCTGTAAAACAAGAAATGTATTATTATTTATTTATTATTACAAAGGACTATTATTCGTTTCATATCCCTTTGTGCATGGATGTTCAGTGGTGGGCGCCAGTGAGCTATTCATTACCACACAACTTCAAATCATACAGTCAGTATAAAATTAATTTTAAGTAGAAAGTAAGTATTTTCATAATCTGACAATAAATTGGAGTAATTAGAATAGACAAGTACTTCTTTCTTTCAGCATAAACTAAAAGTTTAGAGGGGTAGAGGGGAAGAGAAGGCCTGATGGCCTTATCTCTACCAGGTTAAATAAATAAATAAATTAGTAAATAAATAAATAAATACATAAATAAATAAGTAAATAAATAAGTAAGTAAATAAGTAAATAAATAAATAAGTAAATAGATAAGTAAATAAATAAATAAGTAGATAAATAAGTAAATAAATAAATAAGTAAATAAGTAAGTAAATAAATAAGTATAGCCTATAAGTAAGTAAATAAGTAAATAAATAAATATATAAATAAATAAATAAGTAATTAAGTAAATGAATAAGTAAATAAACAAGTAAATAAATAAGTAAAGAAATAAATAAAGAAATGAAGAAATAAATAAATAAATAAAATAAATAAATAAATAAATAAGATTAAATAGATAAATAAAATAATAAATAAAATAAATAAAATAAAATAAATAAATAAATAAATTTTGTGCATTGGTGACAATTTTTAGTTTCCGAATTATAAATAGTAGCTACATACGAGAGATACATTGACGATGTTTCTTTTACTTAATTTCGAGTTATTGAAATAACAATGTATTTTACGACATACCGAAACTACAATAAATGAGATGTTGAAATAAATACGTATACTTCACCTTAGATTTATTCACAAAATAAATTCACTGCAATCAAAGTACTGTTTTGATTGATATTAAAGGAACAGGAAACTTGTGAAGTAGATAAATTTGATGTTTTGTATTTCATAAGTAGAGACCAGCGCGTAGGGAATTACAAGTATGGACACTTCGCGTCGGTACCTTTGATGTAGCAGGACTGATTTCAATGACCTTCAAACCAGCTTGAGCGTGAGATTCTGCTTTCTTCGTTACACATAGTAAACATTAGTTTGTAGCCTTATACTGTATAAAATTATATTTAAGTGCTTGACGTAAGGAAAATGAAAATCCGTTAATAAGTCAGACAGTTGCTTCACTTCCCTTTCGGGTGTCCGCCTCCCTCCATAGGTGCTATGCACGTTGCAGGTTACACAGTGGTTCGGCGCACGATCATATTTTCGCCACGGCTGGCCTATGTGATTGAGTTTTTCTTCAGTTAGAACAGACATGTCAAAACCCTGCACATTGTGCAGTCGTGCACATTGTGCACTTGTCTCTGTGCGATGTGCAGTTCCTATTCCCCTACCTGGAGGGAGTGAATCGGCTTGGAGGGGAAGGCGACAGGGCTGTACATTACCTGCAGCAGCAGAACAGCTTTGGTTTCAGTAACACAGATCAGTACGGGTGCTCATTGAGCTGTGATTGTGAATGCGTTATGAAAATAAAGTGAGGAGTCCACAGATATAACGAGGAAGAGAAATCACGAATCATATAACATAACTGTTATGATGTTTTCCTCAGCCAACAGTAATTATTTTAAAATGAAAGGCTTTCATCATATCATGTGGACCTAATAGTGATGTGACAATTTAAATCAGATTAGTAAAGTTCTCAATGATATTCGCCAGCTCTTATTTCTTAATTAGTAGTCTCACGGCAAGACAAACATGACAATGATGTTGTTTTGGAGTCTGTACTAACACAGCCATCAACGGTTAGACGACTTACAACTTTTATTTGATAAGCTGATAAGTGATGAGAATATTGAGTGAAGAATACATATGAGGGTCTTGAGGTTGTAATGTAAGGGAAGGAAGAAAGCAACTATTTGTAAAGCGAAAAAATTTTCTCGAAAAATAATACATAATGGCGAATTTTCCATCTCACGTTACTATGTTATCTTAATATACTTACGTTAATAAATCCTTAAACCTGACATAAAGAAAATGTCCCCTCTTCACAGCTTGTGAAGTACTGTTTTAACTCAATTCAGTAACGCTCCCAATTTGCTGATACTTGCTTTCAACGTTTTCCAAATAAACTATATATAAATTTAAATTCAGCTTAATTTATCCAATTTATTAATAATAATAATGTGAATTTATATTAATATACAGCAAGGAAATGATTCCAGTGTAAAAGACTCACAATGTCCTATTGCATGTAATTGTGAGTAAAATATTTTCTGCTTGAGGAACAAAGAAAGAGTATTACTTTGAAATAATCAGTACCTACTACGTAAAATGAAATACTGTGTTCGTTTTTTGTTGTTTCGAAATTACTGCAATATTTATATTTTCTTCAAATACTGTATACAAATCATGTAAATAAATGATTCTTTACAAACGGCTATTTTGTGAATTGTAACTGAGTAAGTCTATTGTTTCTTGTGTTACAATTATTGTCAAATATAGACACTGACAATAATTGTGTTTTTTCCTTCTGCTAAGTATGTTTATTATGTCCAATTGTTAATTTAATTGAACACTAGAAGTGCAGAATAGATTCTGTACATCCCTGCCGCTAAGAACTGGAAAGAGCAACACGTGAATGACGCAATCTACACAGACTGGCGTTCCGCGCACATACACTGCACTTTCAGTGTCTGATTTCTGACATGCCTGAGTTAGAACATAGATGGGCAATCGTTGTGTCGTGACTCAATTTGAATCGCAGTCTCGAACGAGGTACTGTGCGGTGTGGATGGAAACAAGCAGAGATCTACTTCAAAACAGTCAACAAGCCGTGGCGGATTAGAATTTACAACAGCCGTGGCGAAAATGCCATCGTGCGCCGAGCCACTGTGTAAGCTGCAACGTGCATAGCACCTATGGAGAGAGGCGGACACCCGAAGGGGAAGAGAAGCAACTGTCTGACATTAACGGTTTTTCATTTTCCTTACGTCAAGCACTTAAATAAAATTATATACAGTACAAGGCTACAAATTAATGTTTAGTACGTGCAACGAAAGAAATGAACAAGAAAACATATGACACATTATCACAACCTAAAATTAATTGTCTTCAGAATGTCTCTGCGGCAGAGTTTCATAATCAGGAATTATGTCACTTACTGCCAGTCGTAGTTGATCACGAAGGTATTTGTCTGTCAGTCGTGATCTAAATTTGATTTTTACTATTTTCATTGTTGAAAATAATTTTTCACAAACGTAGGTTGTAGCGAACATGGCTTCAACAGAGCAAGCGAAAGAACGAAGCTTCAAATATTTATTTTTTGCCAAAGATTTGAAAAGTTCAACATTTGTCAAGTCCTTACAGCTAGCTTTCATTTAACATCACATTGTAAATCTGTGAATTTAAATTGAAGATGTAACCGCATTATTCGCACATCTGCTAAAAAAGGATCGACGTACAGAGATAATAATAATAATAATAATAATAATAATAATAATAATAATAATAATAATAATAATAATAATAATAATAACAACACTTAACCTTTTAATGTTTCATCAGTAACATGTACTAACTTATAATGCCGTTCTATGTTATACAACCGTTTTCCTAGTAATACTTGTGAACAAATCATACATTTAATATTCTCATCATATTGTCAGCAAAAAAATGCGTCCTCCCATCCTACTTGAAATTTTCGTTTTTATAGAGGTACATGGTTTCGAGAGAGACATTGCGACGATACGCCACTCGCAGGTCAGAGACAAATACAAATGGAACGGAGTTTGACTCCAGTGAGTGAGAGGGTGGGGGTTGTAGGTAGAAAGCAAGGGAAATGCACTGCGAGCCACAATGTGCTCGTGAGTCGCATTTTCGCCACGGCTGATTTACAATGTCTCTCTCAAAACCTTCAACCTCTTCAAACAAGCTCAAATTTACTCAATTACAATGTTGAATATCGATAACGTCATGAACATTGTTGTAAAGACGATCAATAAAATAAAATCTAAAGCACTTAAGCATCGTCAGTTTCGAACATTTCTGAAAGATATGGGTCAAAATTATGAAGATTTAATTTATTACACTCAAGTGAGGTGGCTCGGAAGCTGCACAGATTCTTCGAACTTCGTGAGGTAATTGCTGAATTCATGCGAACACAGGGATTACCTGTTCCTGAGTTAGAAAGATTAATTGGTTAAATGACCTGGCATTTCTGACCGATATTTGTCAACATTTGAATCAGTTAAATATACATTTGTAGAGAAAGCAAAAAATATAGTGGATGCGTTTGGAGACGTGAAAGCATTCGTTTCGAAACTAGATCTGTGGAAATCTCAAATTTTAGAAAACAAATTGTATCACTTTCCTAGTCTCAACTCTTTAGGAATGTGACATAAAAAAAACTAAAAAATTACAGCAATCTATTACAAAACCTATATATAAAATTTAATTGTCAGCGATTTAAAAATTTCCAATAAATGGAAAATGATTGTTTATTGTTTGCTACTCCAATGACTGTTGATGTGCGAAGTGTGCATTTGAATTTACAGTTGGAAGTTACAGAAATGCAAAATGACATAGTCATTAAAAGTAGATGTCAAGGTCTATATGGCTGAAGCATTTTTTAAATACTGCCAAACTCAAAATACCCGAACCTTCGTAAATTTGGTTCGAAAATGTTAGCCATCTTGTTCTCCACATATCTATGTGAACAATTATTCTCCTTAATGAAATATGTTATACATATTGATTACACAACTTTTAACACTGTATCACTTCGGAATATGTATGATAAGAACTTTCTTGTGTTAAATTTTAACGTACCTTGTTAACATGTTTCGACCTATTTTCGGTCATCTTCGGAACTGGTCGTCGTTGGTCTTGGCGCCTCTTGTTTCCTGTGTGGGTGCGTTCGTAGTGTAGAGTCAAAGAGTGTATGTGTTTTGAAATTGAGTTGTGTGTTGAGAATATCGTTGGGGTGTGTTTTCGCGTGTCTGTATATTTCATATTGTTCTAGTGTGTTGAGTTTCTGGTTGGATGTGCAGTATTTCCATGTCTGTGTTGATGTCTCTGTAGGTGTGGTTGGAATTTGTGATGTGTTCTGCATATGTGGAGGTGTTTTGTAATTTTGTTATGGCTGTGATGTATTCTTTGTAACGTGTTCGAAATGATCTGCCTGTCTGTCCTATGTAGAAGTTGTTGCAGGTGTTATATTTGAGTTTGTATACGCCTGTGTGGTTGTATTTGTTTGTTTGTGTTGTTTGTGTGTTGAGATGTTTTTGTAGAGTGTTATTTGTTCTGTATGCGATGTTGTAGTTTAATTTCTTGAATGAGGTTGCAATTTTATGTGTGTTTTTGTTTTCGTATGTTACTGTGATGTATTTTTTGTGTTCTTGTGTTTATGTTGTATTCTTCTGTTTTTTGTGGTTTTGTTTTGTCTTACGTATTATGTTGTCTATTATGTTGTGCTATTTATTTGATTGTGTTTAGTTCTTCGTTGTAATCCTGTTGGTTCATTGGTATGTTGAGTAGTCTGTGTACCATTGTTCGGAATGCAGCTTGTTTGTGTTGTGTGGGGTGGTTGGATGTGTTGTGTATGTGTGTTGTTGTTGTTGGTTTTCTATATACTTTGAATGTGTGTTTGTTGTCTACTTTTGTTATTGTGATGTCTAGAAAATTTATGGATTTGTTGTTTTCAATTTCTAATGTGTAGTGTAGCTTTGGGTGTATTTTGTTTATGTGTTGGTGTAGGTTTTGGATCTGTCTTTTGTTTTGTTTCCGAAGAAATATGTTAAATCAGAACGTAGGTTACATTTGAGCAATGAACATTTGCCAGCAATATTAAATATTGTTCTCATGAATGAAGAATCAGTTTTTGAGGACATCTGCAGACAGTAATAGGGGAGAGTCGGGTAGTATCGGACATCGGGTAGTATCGGACAGTACGTTTTTTTCATCTACCACCATATGGTAGTACCTGAATGACATGGTTAGGTTTCTCTATGCGACATCACAGAAACGTAACCATGTCAATCAGGTACTATCATCGTGTGGTAGATGAAAGAAACTCATTGTCCGATATTACCCGATGTCCGATACTACCCGACTCTCCCCTATAATGAGGCTACGGCTGCGTACCGGAATCCGCCAGAGAACGGTCCGAAACAGCTGTGTTTACATCTCCATCCCCCCAACTTTTCCCTGTATCACTGGTTGCTGTAGTTCGAGTCGCAGGGTGCCCTTCCATAAGTTAGAACAGGCACGTCAATTGATGCCCATAGGAGCAAGCGCGTGCTTTAGAGCCCAGGAGAGCCTGTGCGCTTTACAGCGGAAAGAAAGAGACAGACGAAAGAGGTGGTATATGCCGCTTGGTCGAGCTATATTCAGGGATGGCCAGCACTGATTCAATAGATAAAGGGAAGAGAACTAATTAAAACTGTATCCATGTTAATTTTTAGATTTGCCTGAGAAGTATAAGTGCATTATAAGAATGTAAGTTTTAATTTTAATGCTCATTTATCACAAGTTTGATTTTTTTTTCAAAAGAAATATTTTCTCAACTTTTCTTATAGAAAAGTGAAATTTTCAGATATAGGCCTATTTATTTAGTAGCCTTACAGAATGTTTTCGTAAATATAATATACCGTATATACGTATTAGTGAAGATAGTGTATTGAAAATTTTGAAAATATTCGTATGGAAATTGTTTCTAAGGAAATGAATTAACAAAGCAACTACTGTTACATCATAAGCAGAAGATGCGTGCCCATGTGTTGTAAAAATGTCAGCTCTATAGCTTCAGCTGATTTCGAGAAAATAATTTAATATTCTGATGATAGGAAGTTGCTCACAATTAATATCAGCTTAAAAGCATAATACGATAAGAGTTTTGTTATGTAATATTAGTTACACTTAAAACATATACAGTACCTAGGTAACTTTGCTTTGTACTGTAATATTGTTTTGATTAGTTTATTGATTACTTTTGTAAGGCTAAAGATACCATCAACATCAATTCCAACTTATTATGTCATACTCAATCTCTTTCTTTGGAATTTCACTTTCTTTATGAATGATGTGTTTCACCTACTTAATACAGTATAGTTGTACTACTATGGAATTTAAGTGAATATTCCTTCTTAACTCTCTATTATGTTATTAAGATTTAAAACGCAAGTGCAATATTAAGAAATCAGTGTTAGTATTTTGTTTTACAGACAATATAGATAATATCAGACAGAAAGCAGCCATATAAAAATAACGACATAAAATTTCACGTTCCGTCTGAAGTTTGTGCACCACTGTTTTATTAATCCAACAGGCTGCTTATTCATATACACAACCCTTCCTCTTTCCATACTTAGCGCTTGCTGCACGCGCACGACGTCAAGATCAGAAAAATGCACTTGCTTTGACATCACTGAGTTAAAACAAGATTTATACATCTTCTTTTTTATTTAAAAATGAGACGGTTTCTCACACTTTTTCTTCAAGTTATTGATGGTTTTTGAACTCCAAGATTACCATGAACTAAACTGAATTGCACTACGTGGAAGTTGGCTGTATACTAATGCTCTGAACCTGTATTGTCAGTCCACACTACACAACACAAGATGACCCCACGCTCAATTCAGGGGTAATTTACACACTATTTGCTCGTCGATTCTGTTCGATTTATAACAATAAAAGATCGAAGGCATTTACCTAAGCAAAATTTGTTATTTGGCGTACAGTCAACATTGGCTATATCTCACAAAATGAAAAGTTAGTACCTCGAAAGCGTGCCAAAGTTAGTAGCCTAGTATTTTCTCTACTTTCTTTCCGACAACAAAATTCTGTAAAAGAATATCATTACAGCACTTACCAAATTAACTGCCACTTCTTGCTTCCAGTGTTGATCATCGACTATTCCTGCGTTGTTAATGACTATTTCCAAAGTACCAAATTTTTCAGTCGCTTTCTTAAAAGCCTCTGAAATATAGAACATGAGCTTATAAACTCTCATTTGATTTTTCGTAAGGACTATAACATTTATAATACAGTCCAGAGTGACATAAGAGATTATATGATACCAGATGGGGATGGTCAGCTAGATGTAGAGGGAGTCTGATTTAACCCATTCATTTTTTGTTTAGGCAGCCCAAATAGCAAGCGAGGCATGTGGGAGGTTTTATTGGTTTCACAGGCGGAATCAAGATCGTGTATAACGTCCTCTTACATAGTCATGTGAATCTTACGAATTTTAATCTTTGTGTGATAATTTTATGTCAATATATTACCTCCGACTGAGATTCTGGCTGATATCTATTATCAGGCAGTTACATCTCACTTGACGATGTGTCAGAGGAAGAACAATTTTTTGCATACATCTTAAGTCTGATTAGTGTAATATATTACTAGTCAGCAATGTATGCAATGGAGGGGGAAAGGAACTTGCCAGCCTACCCTATTATCTCTTGGCTTAGTTGCCTCATTAGTGATGCCATCTGGTGTCACTTGTGAAGTTCAATCATATCTCGGACAATTGACTAAACATGTTAAACTGTTATGTTAATTATTTAATTTCTTTCGGCTTTCTAATGTTTCTTCCAGTCATATCCATAGTTGGATAGTGTTTTATCAATTCATTTGCTTTTCTTATAGTTCCGATAATATCATATCTTCATACGTAAGATATCTTCAATCTCTCAAATTAATTTTGTTTTATTCGGAAAAGCAACGGGTATATGAAGACGGATCTTTAAAGAACACACAGCTCAGATTTTTAACACAATTTATTAATTTATTTTAAGATACTACAGGGTGATTCGTTTGGGTATGGATAAAATAAGAACACCGTAAAACATTTACTACTGAACTTTATTTGTTGAAAATTTGTGCATACAGCACTGAAAGATAGGAGATTCCTCAGAGCTCAACATGACCCCCATTGCGCACCCTGCACAACTCATAACGGTGATGCAATTCAGTCCATGTCCGTTGTAACATAAGAGGGGGATTTGTTGAAAAGCTTGAGAATTTTTACTTTCAGATCATCAATGTTCCTGGGTTTCTGTGAATAGACAATGTCTTTAATAAAACCCCACACGAAGAAGTCAGGAGGGGTTAGGTCTGGGGAGTTTGGGTACCAAGCCAAGAGATAGCTGCTTTTCGTACTGGGTTTCGCCTGCGACCTCCTGCATGTTTTTTTAAACACAGAACCTGTTTCTACAAATGTTAGATACCACAACCTTATGGAATCGTATTTAGGTACATTACGCACATCATACCATGTAGGGCTAATCATAATATAACCAGCAAGAAGTTTTTCCTACCATCATAATAGCTTTATAATAATAAATTAATATTATCCATACCCAAACGGATCAGACTGTAGTTCTGATAATGTCATATTTTCATACGTAAGCTATCTCCAATCCCTCAAATTAAGTTTGTTTCATGCGGAAAAGCAACGAATATAACAAGAAGGTATCTTTAAAGAACAGACAGTTCAGAATTTTAACACAGTTTATTAATTTATTTTAAGATACTCGTATTTTGAATATATGGCATTACCATTAGACCTGGGTAGATTAAGAAAGACGTTGTATTCAGACTGTGACATTATTTGGTGCAAGATATACGAGATCGATGACAACGCGCATGGAGTTGAATCATGGTGACTTGCTTGCTGGAACGTCTTATATTCAGTTCTTCTGTTGCTGTCTTTCACTTTTGCTGATACGAGTTTAAGAGATTCGAACCGGGAATAATTACCGACGGCAGGATTCGAGCTTTTATAGTTAATGCTGTGGAAAATTATGGTAGAAATATTTCTATGCATTACGTATTTCCGATTTAAAGTAGTATTAAGCAGAATTTTCTACAATCAAGTGGAATCGGAGTTCGAAATTAAAAAGTAAGAAAGTAAGAACCCAGGATCGAACTCTCTCAGGCAGTCGAAATATTTATATGAACTCATTACTCTAGGTACGAGCCATGAATTACCTGAAAAGATCCGCGTATTAGAAATGACTCTCTCTTTATTCAAACCCATCGATAAATCAATATTGTATAATTCAGTTTCCCGTCTATTTCTATTTATTATTTCAGCTGTTTTCAGTCGTTACTAAAACTAGAGTACAATCCTCTGATTGAGGTTCTGGCTTATATATTTATTTATTTTTATTGCTAGTAAGTTTGAAATGAATACAAGTTAGTACAATGTAAGATAAACTAGCCCACTCCTGAATGAGTAAGACTCATGCTCAGGAGGGGATTCCAATATAGACAAAAATAAAATTAAAATTGAGAGTGAATACAGATTAAATAGTGTTTATTATGTTTAAACCCAAACTATAAATCCAATATGTTTTTTTTAAATTTTTTTATTAATTTGGAGAGGTTTCGTGGTTAAAATAATATTAGAATAAAATTTGTTTAATAATCTGCGATCTTGATTCATGCTATGATAAAAAGCTGCATTGGTTTTACATATAGGTTCAGACAAACGCAGAGAATTCGTATTTTTACTTCTATATTTATGTATATACCTTTCAAAGTTATTAATATTTCTGTGAAAATATTTTAATAAAATAAAATAATAAATTTGTTTAATGTTCAAAACTTTGAAATGTTTAAACAACAATTCAGTTGAGTAATCATTCTGCCTTTTTAAACAAATTTTTAATACTTTTTTCTATAGTAAAATTAATGGATATAGGTTGGATTTTTAAGTTCCATCCCAACCTGTAATACTATACATAAATATAGATTGAAATAATGCTAAATAAATTATAAGTAAACATTTAATTGACAAAATATTTCTTAGAACAACAAAGTAACATAATGTTTTACGTAATTTATTACAAATATAATGAATATGATTATTCCATTTTAAATGATTATCAATAATTATATCTAAGTATTTAACCTCCTTAACTTCATTAATAACTGAACAATTGCAATTTATATGGGAACAATAAAAATTATGAGTTTTAATTTGTAGAGTAGAAGAAATTGGTTTATTACCTTTATTATTTAAAGAAAATGGGATAGCTATTGTTTTATCTTTGTTAATTACAAGTGAATTTAAATCGAACTATTTTAGGATTCATTTTAAGCCGCAATTTGCATCATAATAAGCATCAGTCCAAATTTTTCCACTAAAAAGTAAAACAGTATCATCAGCATACGAATATAAATCACCTTCATATTCTTTAAGGTCTATCATTAAAAGGTCATTAATATATATATATATATATATAACAAAATATATATCTATTTTATATCTATTATCTGGCAGTACATCTCACTTGACGATATGTGTCAGAGAAAGAACAATAATTTTTTGTATGTATCTGAAGTCTGATTAGTGTAATATGTATCTAGTCAGCGATGTATGCAATGGAGGGGAAAAGGAACTGGCCACCCTACGCCATTATCACCTGGCCTAGTTGCCTTATAAGTGATGCCTTCTTGGTATCACTTGTGAAGTTCAGACCAGTCTTCGGATAGTTGGCTAAAGAACAACAAGCGCTGCTAGTTAGAGAATCCAACGACGGAAAGATTTGTGTCCACCACTAGTCGACTTGAATCTGACATCCTATCTTTTTTTTTCCCCCTCGCTGTTATTTATACTCGCTTTAACATCTCTGGTCATATCGCGAGTTAATCTTTGGTTGAAATCCGAAGGCCTGTGTACTATTGTTGAGATTGGTTCTATTCTTGTGAACTAGATGACGACTGTATATATATATATATATATATATATATATATATATATATATATATATGAGTGATTTGTTATGAATATGATTTCGGTGATGATTGAGGCCGGTGATACATCCTATCTTATACATATACTGTATGTTCTTACAAAAACTCTATATACAGACGTTTAACTGTCTCATATTTATACAATACAACTGTTAACACAGCTACGTCATAGTTTCGTTATTACTTCATTACGAAAGGTAATAGAATATCATCGGTTCTCTATTGCATCCGGTAGAGCGCTCTAGTATGCCGTGTTAAGTATCGATAGTACAACTGGCTCTGATCGATTACCACACTATATTTTGGTCAAACAGTACAAGCTACAGTAATATTATTCTAATTATTCAGTGCTCTTTGAGCGTATTCCGAATCTCACCGGTGAGCAATCCGATGGCATCACGGTGTCCCGAATTCAATCTATGACGTCACTGATGTTCCATCGGTGTTGCACCGGTGCCATCTGCTTGCAGAGGTGGTGGCAGTCTCCATCAGCCGCCATCAGTGAATCTGATTGGTTGTTGTAAAAGGCGGGAATTAGCAGACGAATGACATCGTGCACTGTTGTGTCATGGCGGTGTGTTCTGCTGTATTATTTGTAATGAGCTCAACGTAAAAACAGTATGTTAATGGCTTATGAGCGAACATGTCAACGGACCAGTTATTACTACCCGTTCAAGAAATAAGTTGTTTATGCTCTCTTTTCTTTGAACGAGATGGCAGTACGGAAATTTCGCAAAATTTTGCTAGCGTAGCACAGACAACAACTTGTACAGTAGCCATGACAGCCATCGATCCTTCCAGCAGTTTTGTTCCTATTTCACTGCAGCGTGACGTCATTGTTGTCCACCGGTCCGGTGAGATTCGGAATACGCTGTTTGGTTTGTTCTTCTATGATTACAAGGCAACCATCATCATAAAATGACAGTCAATACGAACAGCTGTTAGAGGGGCGGCCATTTTTTCTCTATAAACAACGCTTAAACAAGGGGTTTCGTGATATAACTACTGCAAAGCAGTTCCCATTGTATAGTTACAGACTGTTTATACATCCATCGCTTATGTATGGTTTATTAGTAACGTTTTCTGTCTCATTTCTGCATCAAAAGCTATACACGGATTATTAGTAAGACCGATGAACTACAATAACTTTCCCCTGCAATGCTCACAACCGTGGCCTGGTTCGTTACTGTGGAAAGCATTTCGCAAGATGCCGCAAGTAGATTTAGGTAGCGAAACTCGCTAGCAGGCCTAAACGGAAATAATAAAGTCTCTGGCAGAAAAATACCTAAGCTTTCCTCTGATATCACCAGACTGCAAAGCCACAGACAAATATTTCTACCCTGCCCCTTCCCAGATAGAATAAAAACATGCAACCTAGCCAAACATATAGCCTATTCTATGCAATGTACTGTAAATAGGTCTCTTTTCATTCAGCTCTTGTGTCAATTATTATAACAGCAATTATACAGAGTGACCCGTAAGTAATGTCATTAATTTCAGTATGTTATTATTATTCGAACAAATGTAACATTTCAAAATTTATTTTCAGGACAAAAAGTTACGTTTGTTGTGATGAAATTTTTGCACATTTAAAGAACGAAACTAAAATTATTTTTTTATCTATAGTAATATCACAAGAGGTAGTGGATTTATTCGGGAAATCTCAGATCTCGAGTGACATTTATTAGGACTATTTCGTGAATAAAATAAAAATGTAAATAATGTAGGCCTATCACTAAAATTCACAAAACGTTAATAATTGTAAATTTATGAATACTTTATTATGTTGTGTCAGTGAAGTGTGTTGTGTCAGTGAAGTGTGTTCCTGTCAGGGAAGCTTTATAGTTTATAGTGGCAGTGCAAAGTATTTGAACAGTGAAATGTTTTTGAAGTGTTAGTGAAATCAGGATAGAATCAGTGAAATGTGTCGTAGTTCCAGTGCAGTGAGTGAGTTGACAGCGAAATGAGTGTAATATGGAAAGGTACTTGTGCAGATATGAACATATCATACTCGTGGGTTTTAGTTCGAACTTAGATTTAATATAGAAATTAGATTTATTTTAAATGCTATTTTAAGTGATCGTGCTTCATTTAATTTAGGATATTCCCTATTATTATTATTATTATTATTATTATTATTATTATTATTATTATTATTATTATAAATTATTGTTAGTATTAATTATTTGTATTATTATTAACTGTATTTTTAATTAATAAGTTTATTATTGTCATTGTTGAGTGTAATTAGTTACCACTGCCACCGGGTATGGTATATACCCATTGCAGTGTGAATAAATACATACATACTTAACCTATTCAGACATTGTGAAGTCGAAATAGATGAATAACGATTGCTGCAATAAAGAAATTGAATGTTATTCAGTAATGCCAATTGAGAAAAGCAAAATACAGGTTTAGAAATAATTGCATGCACTGCGCTTTTCTTCTGTTATTATAACAGAAATACATTTTTGATTATCTGCTAAAATCATAATTTAATTTAAACATTTTATAGTATAATTACAAATAACTTAATTAATACATTAATTAAATTAACAATTGTTATGAAGGAGTGTCATTTTCTTTAGATGCAATGGACATGGAGTTAGAAGATGAAGATGTGGAAGTAGAATTTCGCACTTTATTTAGTACAATGGATTCATTCTCATCGATTTACATTGAAACAGTTGGCGGCACTGACTAAACAAAAGAATGATCATGCTTTAAATTGATAGTGATAAATCCAGCTGCAGAAATTATCGCGATATATGTATGTTATTGGTTGGAATTCAAAATTCCATTACACTTCATTGGCCGAAAATGCAATGACGTCGTACAAACGAAATAGTCATCGTAATACACTGCTCTCTAGCATATTGGGAATTAAATTAATGGCTTTTCCAAAACAAGTTTTAAAAATTTTCATATGAAACGGTGTATACCCAATTGTAGTGTTAATAAATGCGTACATATACACAAAACAATTTTTATCTCGAAAAAGAATAAAAACGATCAGAACTATATTAAACTTTTTTGTTAGAAATATCTCAATGAATAATCTCCTGAAATTAATAAAATTAGTTACGATTCATTCTGTATACTACATAATCATATAGATTGGTAAGAGAACCAAGGAACGAAAAAGGTGATTTCACTTTATTCTAATGTAGCCTATAATGTTTTTGTTGTCCTCCTTAAAAATGGACTGGTGCCAAAATATAGTATACTTATTAGAAATGTGGTTAATCATAATTTAATTTTTTGCTCGACCATGCCGAAATGTAGTAATTATACACCTGGTAGCAGCCCTTTAATGCACCTCATTAAAGTACACCTATTCATTAAAGTTCAGGTGTTCCACCAATCAGAAAACACCATTGTAGCAATATGAAAGCGCAAGTATGGATTATTCTCGGATATGCAATCGAAAGACAACTAGCGAAACGTCACGGAGGCTGCAAATCCAATACTGTCGCAGAAGGTTATGTTCTGTTACTATAATAATTAGCGTTAATTGTAAATAATATTCAAATAAATTCAATTTGTTATCTCATTTTTCAATGTCTAAATCAATTTCAAGGTTATATCAGGATTAATGTTTATTTTACTCTCTAGATTATATCAAGGTCAATGACATTTGTTCCTCGGAAAAAATCAATACTTTCGCGTCTGCGCACATCTCACAATTTACGAGATATTGCACTAGGTCAGTTCCGCTCCCCCGTCAGATAAGAATAACATGAATACTTATGAATAATTTCAAGTTAGAAATATGGTCGAGCATAAAAAGTCGTATGAAACTTGCCTATAATGGTAATTAAGACGCTCGTATGAAAATTATGAAACTCGCTTGCGCTCGTTTCATAAACATACTCGCGTCTTAATTAGTATAATTATAGGCTCGTTGCATAATGTACTATTATGTCTATAACAAACCTCTGAATTCTTCTTTATTTGTTACGTCTGTTTTGATGAATATTGCCTTTTCTTCTCCGAACTCCTTTTGCATTTGTCGCACCGCTTTTTCGCCTTCAGTCACATTTATGTCACAAACAGCAACACCCTGTAAAATGCATTTCCTTGTACATAGGAAGATTATACGATTTTATCGTAATTAATATTATATATTATTATATGCATACTGAGTGATGAAGTATAGTAACGGAGAAAAATACAGGGTGATCCGTTTGGATATAGATAAAATAAAAACACCGCAAACATTTACTACGTACTGAACTTTATTTGTTGAAACTTTGTGCATACAACGCTGAAAGATGGGAGATTCCTCAGAGCTCAACATGACCCCCATTGCGCACCCTGCACAACTCATAACGGTGATGCAATTCAGCCCATGTCCGTTGTAACATAAGAAGGGTGATTTGTTGATGAAAAGCTTGAGTAATTTTTACTCTCAGATCATCAATGTTCCTGGGTTTCTGTGAATAGACAATGTCTTTAACAAAACCCTACACGAAGAAGTCAGGAAGGGTTAGATCTGGGGAGTTTGGGGACCAAGTCAAGAGATAGCTGCTTCTCGTACTGGGTTTCGCCTGCGACCTCCTGCGTGTTTTTTTAACACAGAACCTGTTTCTACAAAGTTCGATACCACAATATTATGGAATCGTATTTAGGTACATTACGCACACCATACTCACGTCGAAATTCCCTTTGAACTCTTTTAACACTCTCAAATTTAGCTTACCAAAGAACACATTGTGCCCGCTGTTGATTTCTAGTAGCCATTTTAATCATCTACGATTTTCATTTGTCCTTTCAGATTATTCATTATTGATTGTCATATATGGAAACTCCCATCTTTTAATCATAATGTAACCATCTTAGAAAGCATGATGATGGAAATATTCCGATAGTCAATGTAATGTAATATAATATAATGCTATTTTATTTATAGTTCAGGTGAAGAATACAATGCGTGCAGTTCTGTGTTGTGTAACTTTCTCCATTCTCCTGTAACTTCATCCCTCTTAGTCCCAAATATTTTCCTAAGCACCTTACTCTCAAACACCCTTAACCTATGTTCCTCTCTCAAAGTGAGAGTCCAAGTTTCACAACCGTAAAGAACAACCGGTAATATAACTGTTTTATAAATTCCAACTTACAGATTTTTTGACAGCAGACGGGATGATAAAATCTTCTCATCCGAATAACAGACATTTCCCATATTTATTCTGTGTTTAATTTGTTACTGTTGCTCACAGGTATTTGGATTTTTCCATCTCTTCAAAGGATAAATTTCCAATTTTTATATTTCCATTTCGTACAATATTCTGGTCACGAGACATAATCATATACTTTGTCTTTTCGGGATTTAGTTCCAAACCTATCTCTTTACTTGCTTCAAGTAAAATTCCCGTGTTTTCCCTAATCGTTTGTGGATTTTCTCCTAACATATTCACTTCATCCGCATAGACAAGCAGCTGATGTAACCCGTTCAATTCCAAACCCTCTCTCTTATCCTGGACTTTCCTAATGGCATACTCTAGAGCAAAGTTAAAAAGTAAAGGTGATAGTGCATCTCCTTGTTTTAGCCCACAGTGAATTGGAAACGCATCTGATAGAAACTGACCTATACGAACTCTGCTGTACGTTTTACTGAGACACATTTTAATTAATCGCACTAATTGTGTCTTATAGATATATTCTAAGTAATACAATTAATTTTTATTAACATTTATTTTATAATTAATTAACAACTCTTAAATACCCATTCCAATCTGAACAATTTTTTACTGTGCATAATATTCATGCTCTACCTAAACATGCTGCTTGCCGATTGCAGGGGACTTTCTCCGTGTGTTGTATCTAAGTAGGTAAACATTGGCTTTCTTTTATATCGACGGAGCAGTGTAGTTGTAGAGAAAGCTTCAGTCCCAACGATTCAAAATGAAAGAACAGGATACGAACCTACAGTAAAAGGAAGAAATAAACACTGTTTCATTTACCTTGACTCCTTGTCGAAGTAGTTCCAAGCTGATGGCTAGACCGAGACCATGAGCCGCTCCTGTGGCAAGCGCTGCTTTACCCCTAGGATCCATCACTCTGGAACAAGTTAAAGCACAATAGACTAATTATATTGCACCACATCTTCAGGATCTTTGCATGTAGTTATACAAAGTTATCAATAATTATTGATATAAAACGCACAAGTTTCATGTACGTGCTCAGCAGTATTACATTTTATAGTTTACAGCAAAATAGTATCAGCATCCAGGTCAGAGTGCCGAATAACTTACGTATAGTTTCTTGGATAGCTTAAATTAGCAACAGATTATTTGTTCATGTCAATTTCATTTCTGAGAATGGAATTCATAAGGCTGAAGTCATTTACTTGTTAGAAAAGTTTAATATTGTTGGCGGTTGTTATCGGAGGTATAAGGGACTATTTATAAACTCACGTGATATATGTTTACTCAGGGATAACATTCTTTTATATGAAGAATATTTTGTATTGGGACTTGTCTTTTGCTTCTCTTTTGAAGATAGATCTAAAAACTCGAATGTTTTAGCCAGATTTCGAACCTACGATCGTCTGATGTAATGTTGTTCGGTTACCAAGATCGGCTGCTAGAATTCAGTAATATTTTAATAGGTAGTAGTATGAATATATTTTATAATGATTGAAGCATTTTTGACCATCCCATCAGGTAGTCTATTATATTAGAATGGTATAAAATAAATTATGTTCGTCGTTTACACTTAATTATAATGTAATACAGTCATACCAAGTTTATGAACGCGCGTTGTAATCTGAGATACTTTGTTGCTTGGAGAAAACGAACTTCGTACTATGAGGCGTCGCATCAGTAGCAAGCTATAAATGAAATGTTGCGCAAGCGCTGAACGTCGTAAAGAAAATTAACCTTGAAGGCACTTCGGAAGGCGGTTGTCTGCTAGCGTTTGCGTCGAGAGAGACAGCGAGGGCAAAGCAGCGTACAACATTGCCACATCGTACTTACGCACACGTGCAATATACAGACGTGGACAAATTATTAGCAAAATTGAAGATTTATATTATAAATTTTTACAAAATATGAATCTTCAATTTGGACTACAGTTGATATTTTTGCGTATTTCCAAATTATTAGCAAACTGAAGATTTATATAGTATATTTTTACAAAATATGACTCTTCAGTTTAGACTATAATTGTTATTTTTGCATATTTACAAATTATTAGCAAAACTGAAGATTTTTCTTATATATTTTTACAAAATATGAATCTTCAATTTGGACTGCAGTTGATAGTTTGGATATTTCCAAATTACTAGCAAAACTAAAGATTTTTATTATATATTTTTTACAAAATCTGACTCTTCAATTTAAACCGGAGTTAACATTGCATATTTACAAATTAATAGGAAACTTGAAGATTTTTATTATATATTTTTACAAAATCTGTCTCTTCAATTTAGACTGGAGTTGACATTTTTACATAATTTGACTCTTCAATATTTACTACAGGTAAATTTTTGCATATTTCTATCTACTGTAATGATAGAAATATGCGAAATTGTCAACTGTAGTCTAAATTGAAAAGTCAAATTTTATAAAGAGAATTACCATAAATATCTTTAATTTTGTTAATAATTTGTCCACGTCTGTAAATAGCGCAGGAGAAAAATTAAATTATCAAAGGACAATAATGACCTTGACTACTGTCAGCATGACACCAAACAAACCCTGTTTCCTTCACTAACAATATTCTTTGCACGGTTCTCAATCCCACACCACATGCTTCTGCGGTCGTTTCTTGCGCGTTGGCAACGTTGCAGCCAGCATCAAGATGACCGGCAGCGTTCTGCTCGTTAACGTTTTTAAAATAATTATACACCTTAAACACTATTCTGCCTGTGCAATACTTGTCTTTTTACAGCCTCTTCTTCGATTTATTTATCACACACACACACACGCACGCACGCACGCACGCACAATAAGGCTGGTATTCATAGTCGACACTTTATATCACCACTTTGCAAAGTGACACTTTTGACGAAAGTGGCTCTTTCATATTAGTGGTATTCATAGACGATTGAAGAAGTGCACTTCACAAAGTGTCACTTTACGCCAGCAAAGTGTAGAGTTACAATTTTGTTGGTAACAGAAGTCCCACAATGCCTTTCAAAACAAGTGAACAAACAATAACAAATTAATGACGTATAACCTACAAATTACAATGCTTGTGATTTGAATTGGGAGCCTAATTGATCGCGCGAGAAAGAAAATATATATTTAAAGTTCTTTTATTTCAGTTTCTAGTTTTTGTTGCCGATAGTTTAGATTATTTCAGTCAGTTCAGATATATAACATTTTATTAAATAGTTAGTGATACTGCTGGTGAAATTAGGTTAGGTTTTGTACAGTACATAACTGATCCATTAATTTATATAGTTAGATTAGGTTCTGTACATATCTTTTTCATTGATTTATATGGCTAAGTTAGATTTTGTATGTATCCGTTCCTCTGATTTATATAGTTCGGTTAGATTTTGTAGCCTACTTATCTTCTATTAGTTTATATAGTTAGGTTAAGTTGGACTGAGTAGGTTAAGTTTTGTGTGTGTGTGTGTGTGTGTGTGTGTGTGTGTGTATATATATATATATATATATATATATATATATATATAATCATTAAATTTATATCGTTAGGTTAGGTTTTATACGTATCTGCTACATTGATATATCGTGTTATTTCCGTCATTTTCATTTTTGTCTTTTTCGTGAATAGTGAATAGAAGTAAAAAAGAATGAAATAAACACATTACTACTGCTATTATTACTACTACTACTACTACTACTACTACTACTACTACTACTACTACTACTACTACTACTACTATTTTCTCTCTCTCGTTTCCATTATTGCCTGCTCTTCAGGAATATTTTGAATTCCAAATGTTTCTACAATGCAAAACAAAATAGGCCTAATAGTATGAGATCTCTTTTCATGGTGAGGTTATGACTGTACATGAACTAGAGACAGTAGATGTATTGCTTACCAGCGTGAAAATATATATTACCGAGGTATCAAAACAGTAATGCTTATATCAACATCAAGTTAAATCTTATCTCTAAATATAGGTCGTCAACAAAAATCAAAATCATTTTAAACCCAATATAATTATGGAATCTGCTTAGAAGGCAGGCACGTGAGGTCTCTCAATGCTAATTTAAGATAGTTATGCCTACATTAGATTGAAGTTAGTTTAATATTATTTAAGTTAAAAAATTCGTTTCAGTAATAAAAAATAGGTTATATAGGCATATCTACCTACGTATCACTTCATCGAATTGAGGTTATAAATATACGAATGTTACTACAGAAATACCTGAACTATAATATTATACTATATATTAATGTATGGTACATATCTGTAGCATAGAATTTTAATGCAGTCAATAACTGTATTATTGGAGGCACTGGCAAACGTCTATTATTCGTTTTTGTCAACCAGTCATCGAAAATATAAGCAATCTCAATAAGTTTCTTTATCAAATCGGAACCGTTTTTTTTAATTCTATATCATTATAAAATTCCACGGGATTGTCTTTAGGCCTATCTCTAATTTGTACGTTGTCCACTAAATGTTCCATCTCTTCCACACGTTATAATAATTCGACAACTTCCAAGACGTCCGCCATTTTTCTACAAAGTGCCACTTTCGGCTCAAAGTGTGGTCGGAACTACACTTTCATCCAAAGTGTTCCTTTGCACCAAAGTGTCGATTGTGTAACGGAAAAGTGATACTTTGCGTCTTCCAAAGGACACTTTAATCGAAAGTGTCGACTATGAATACCAGCCTAAATGTTAGTTTTACTTATTCAATGTATTGAAACACTCACGCGTAAACAAACGAACTCGGAAAGTACTTGTTACAGACTGATTCTGATTGGTTCTACTGTACAAGCTTGTGACGTCACATACCAGAAATGCTACGGCGCATATAGCAGCTGACCGCCTTCCGAAATGCCGTCTAGTCTAACATACAGTAAAAATATATGAACCTTAAAAATGTAAACAAACTAATTATACATCTTGATTACACAGCTTTTAACACTATATCAATTCGGAATATTAAGTTTAATGCTTTCACGTGTTAAATATTAGGTTACGGTACCTTGTTGACTAGTTTCAGCCTGTTGTCGGCTGTCTTCAGAACTGGGTGGTCCTGGTCTTCGCGCCTTCAGATTGCGCTTCCTGTGGGGGTGTGTTTGTGTAGTATAATGTGGAGTCAAAGAGTGAGTGTGTTCTGAAATTGAGCTGTGTGTTGAGGATTTCATACGGGTGTGTTTTTGTTTGTCCATTTATTTCGTATTGTTCTAGTGTGTTTAGTTTTTGGTTTTTCGGTTGAATATGTAGAATTTCCATGTCTGTGTTTATGTTGCTGTAGGTGTGGTTGGCATTTGTGATGTGTTCTGCATATGTGGATTTTTTTTTTAAATTTTCTAATGGTTGTGATGTGTTCTTTGTAACGTGTTTGAAATTATCTGCCTGCCTGTCCTATGTAGAAGTTGTTGCAGGTGTTGTATTTGAGTTTGTATACGCCTGTGTGGTTGTATTTGTTTGTTTGTTTGTTTGTTTGTATGTTGAGATGCTTTTGTAGAGTGTTTTTTGTTCTGTATGCAATGTTGTAATTTAATTTCTTGAACGAGGTTGCAATTTTGTGTGTTTTTGTTTTCGTATGTTAGTGTGATATATTTTTTGTATTCTTGTGTTTGTGTTGTATTCCTATGTTTTTTGTAATTCATTTTGCCTTTCTTATTATGTTGTCTATTATGTTAAGGTTGTATCTGTTTTATTGTGATGTGTATTTGATTGTGTTTAGCTCTTCTTTGTAGTCTTGTTGGCTCATTGGTATGTTGAGTAGTCTGTGTACCATTGTTCGGAATGCAGCTTGTTTATGTTGTGTTGGAAAATGTTATGTTTTATTTAACGACGCTCGCAACTGCAGAGGTTATATCAGCGTCGCCGGATGTGCCGAAATTTTGTCCCGCAGGAGTTCTTTTACATGCCAGTAAATCTACTGACATGAGCCTGTCGCATTTAAGCACACTTAAATGTCATCGACCTGGCCCGGGATCGAACCCGCAACCTTGGGTTGTGTTGGATGATGGGATGTGTTGTGTATGTGTGTTTTTATTGTTGTGGGTTTTCTGCAGATTTTGAATGTGTGTTTGTTGTAAAGTTTTGTAATTGTGATGTCTAGGAAATTTACGAATTTGTTGCTTTCAATGTCTAATGTGTAGTGTAGCTTTGGGTGTATTTTGTTTGTTTATGTGTTGATGTAGGTTTTGAATCTGTCTTTTGTTTCCCTTTTCAACAGAATTAACGCACGTTTAAGAGCAGAGGGTGAACACTTCGTCTGAAGTAATGGTGAGTACCATTTTATTATTTATAATAAGCTTGTACAGACTCTTATTATGCCTCATTTCGATTATTGTGACGTTTTATTCAGTGATCTCAGAGTGGATTTATCCCAGAAACTGCAACGTGTTCATAATGCGTGTGTTCGTTTCATATGTAATATCCGCTGATCACATTTCGCCTTCTTTCGATAAATTATTGTGGCTCAGGTTAAATGAGAGAAGGAAGTTACATTCCCTTTCTCTCTTATACCGAATTTTGCACACCTCTACTCCCTCTTACTTATCTGTCCGATTCCACAATCTTTCTCGGTATCATAACTTAAATACTCGGTCACAATATGATAACACGCTAGAAATACCACTCCACACATCATCTCTTTATTCTTCATCTTTCACTGTTGCTACTTCTCGTCACTGGAATTCTCTGCCGCCTGAAGTCAAGGGCTGCCGAACTTTAATTTCCTTTAAATGTAAATTAGAAAAATATCTTATGATGAGTTGCCTGACTTAACGCGTTGCAAATATTTAATAGAATGTGTTCAACTGTATTTATTTTTATTGTTTCTTTTCTTTTTGTTTCTTATTTTTATTGTGTAACCATGTAAATCGTGTTTATTTATCACACTTAACGCCAATATGTATCCCACTGTGTTGTTTTTTATTATTAATCTATTTTTGTGTACATTTTATTCAATTGTCGGTTTCTGGTTTAATTATGTAAATCCTACTTAACTGTAATCTAATACTAATATGTATACTAATGTGTTCATTTTTATTTTTACTGTGTACATTTTTTTATTGAATTATCGGCTTCTGTTTTTATGTGATTCGTATTTGATTCCAACAACATTAATATGTATTTCACACTATGTTTATTTTTATTTTATGAAGTAAATTTTTATGTAACTGCCTCTTTTGATCTCATTATGTACCTAAATTGTATCAGTATGAGATAATTTGTAGAAACAAAAGCCGCCCTAAATAAGGGTTCGATAGATCGGCCTACTAATCAATTCATAAAGAATAATAAGTAAATAAAACAATTTTGTGACACTTAATTCTAATCCAGTTTTATTTTCAACTATGTAAGCAAGTTTTATCCTGGTTGAGTGTAAGAGAAGGCCTTACGGCCTTAACTATGCCAGGTTAAATAAAGCCATTATTATTATTATTATTATTATTATTATTATTATTATTATTATTATTATTATTATAGTGATTAAGTCTATAAAGTTATTAAAACAATATCAACCAATCGCAGCGCTTTCTGACGTCGAAACACTGCGGCATCAATGTTACTACTGATTATAGGCCTACTCCCTATTTGTAACCGAATCTAATAACGAAAGCAAGATAACCTGAGATATAGATCATCATTAGGAACCGTATTCTTTCCCAAGGCATACGGAGATAAGGTTAGTTGTTCATAGACTATATTGGCGTGACTTTATATTTGGCGCGTGGCACAGGTACTATCAGAAAACACATCTTGTTTGAGCTCCAGTTGACGTTCTATTCATGATTAAAAACTTGACCTTGGGAACTGTTGAAAATGCATTCTAGTGACAAAGAATGATTCTACGATGACCTTTACTACAATTTAAATGATTTGTTCATTTATTTAATTTATTTTTTCTGGTACTGGCAGAGTTAAGGCCATAAGACCTTCCCTTCCACTCACCCAATATAGAAATCCATAATATACAGGGTGTTTCCGAGGTGGTGTTACAAACTTTCAGGGATGATGGCGAAGGGCATATGTATCAATTTGAGATAAGGAACCATGGTCCAGAAATGACTGAGTCGAAAGGTATAAGCAAAAATAGTTGTGTGGAAATGGAATTGTAATTTGGCAACACGTGCCCTCCTTCCCTTAACTTTGGAACAGTCTTGGAAAAATGGTATATGCCGGATGTCTCCTACGTGAGTACTTGTCCCGATACAATCTGTGAGCTTGTCTACTCTTCCCATTGGCTCATCCGAATTCGAAAATCAGGTCTGCTTATTCCGCTCTCGTGTACTCCTCCATTTCACTAGGACTGATCGACTAGACACTGCAGCTGGTATACATACACTGCTGTCTACAGACGTGCATGTCAGGACCGACCATGTCCGTTACACATTACGCTATCTGCATTGCTTTAGTGTAGTTTTCTGTCCCCACCCCTCAGACAGCGCACTGAATGGAATACTGTAAGTAGACAACGTAAACAACGTCAGATGAATACAGTATGTGTAAGTTGTATAGATAAATACACATAAATAAGGTGTACAGAGGAATACAATTATTTCATTTCCACACAACTAATTTTGCTTGTAAATTTCGACTCGGTCATTTCCGGACCAAGGTTCCTTATCTCAAATTGATACATGTGCCCTTCGCCATCATCCCTGAAAGTTAGTAACACCACTTCGGAAACATCTTGTATAATGGATTTTTAGAGAACCAGGAGGTTCATTGCCGCCCTCACATAAGACCGCCATCAGTCCCTATTCTGTGAAAGATTAATCCAGAATCTACCATCATATCCCACTTCCCTCAAATCCATTTGTATATTATCCTCCCATCTACGTCTCGGCCTCCCCAAAGGTATTTTTCCCTCCGGTCTCCCAACTAACACTCTATATGCATTTCTGGACTCGTCCATACGTGCTACATGCTCTGCCCATCTCAGACGTCTGGATTTAATGTTCCTAATTATGAAGAATACAACATGTGCAGTTCTGCGTTGTGTAACTTTCTCAACTTGTTAAATTAGTCCATGTTTCATTCTTGACGAAACAAGAGTCGCGTGGGGCATCAGTCAAGTATTTCTCTTGCTAGATGGACATGCATAGTCTACTTAAAAATCCAAAATCACTATCCCGAATTTAAAAGAAAACGTACAAATTAAACCAAATAGAATATAATCTAAATTTAACAGAAGAAATACTGAAATGAGAAGTAAACACTGAAATACTGAAACAATTGTCTTTAGAGACAATTAATATTAGATACCCTCCACAAAACTGGCTTCATTTATACACCGACGGATCCTTGATCTCCAGAGAACAAGGTGCCGGTGCAAGTGTTACGTGCTGTCTCTTCTCACTTTATAGATCTCTTGGATATGGAACAAGTTTTGATGGTGAAATCATTGCAATAAGTGAAAGTCTCAGGAATCTTCTATGCCACATCAATAAATTTAGGAATGCAGTTATATTGTCAGACTCCAAAGCAGCTATTCTATCAATAGTCTCTAAACACACACCTTCATCTCAAATAGCAGAAATAACTAAAATGCTCTCTCAATTAATATCACTCAATAAAAGAATTGTATTCCAATGGATACCATCCCATTGTGGAATCCTGGGAAACGAGAATGCGGATGCTTTAGCAAAGAAGGGCAGCACTGCTACTTACAGACCTGTTACTAAATCTACGTATTACTCTGTGAAAAGGTTTATTAAATCTACATACTTAGACTTCAACAAACAAAATTTGATAACACAATCCCAAGGGAAAAAATGGAACTCTCTGCATCAAAATCCACAGTTAATTCCCGATTTACCACGAAAATCGTCTGTAGTTGCATTTAGATTGGCAACAGGCCATGATTGTTCGGCCAAACAGCGGGATAGAATAGGAATATATCAGTCCCCTAACTGCCCATTGTGCAACTCAAACCAAGAAATGGATTCGGAACACCTCAAAATCTGTGCTTCAGTGGCTGGTCATGATAATATCTTTGAAAAATATTGGATGCAAGAGGTCAAATGACTTTATTGTCAAACGCCTGGCATTAGATAACAACAACAACTTAAAAATCCAGTAATACCTAATCTTGTAGCCTCTTGGGACGAAGTACGGTACTCAATCATCATTTTTTTCCATTACATGAAAATTAAACAACATTAAAAATGCGCTGCCTATTAGAGAAACCTCATACAGCTTGTGATGTTCTTAGTGAAACTTGTTTACAGAATATAAAATGCTTACCTGTTTACTGAGGCGTGTTCAATGAGTTGAAACTGTGTACCGATGTCTGTTAGTGAACTGAAGTCACGCTTCTGGCCTTAAAATGATCATGAATGGTGTGCTGCTGTAGTAACATCTAGATTGAAGGCTAATCAAAAGACAATATGAAGAAGCGCTGATAAGATAAGAGTAAAGGTATGAAAAGTACCTGTGTAAATTCGATTTGTTTACGACACTACCGCAGAACGAACATCCCTAGGAATGTTGCAAATAATAGCAAAGTTGTTATGCTATATTCTCTATCAACGTGATACACAATTGTATAACCATGTAGGCTTGTGATTTTAACATTCGACCTGATTATGCCTTGTGTATAATTCGTATGATCAATCTAATATTTGTTCTATATGAACACTATGCTAGATATTTACACATACTATTACTCCACTATAATTAAAACATATGGTCAGATTCTTTTAATTGATTTTAGATTTGATTTTGTAAATACTTTGTACCTGAAGATGCCCCTACGAGGGCGAAAACGTTTATATGATGACACAACATTATGTAAATATATAAAACATTGAATTAATCTGTTTTATATTTGTGTTTTAAGTGTAACTAATATTACATAACAAAACTCCTATCGCATTATGCTTTTAAGGTGATATTTGTGAGCAACTTCCTATCATCAGAATGTTAAATTATTTTCTCGAAATGTGCTGAAGCTATAGAGCTGACATTTTTACAACACGTGGGCACGTATCTTTTGCTTATGATGTAACAATAGTTGCTTTGTTAATTCATTTCCTTACAAACAATTTCCATGCGAATTTCAAAATTTTCAATACACCATCTTCAGTAATACGTATATACGGTATATTAGATTTACGAAAACTTTCTATGAGGCTACTAAATAAATAGGCCTATACCTGAAAATTTCACTATTCTATACGAAAAGTTGAGAAAATATTTCTTTTGAATAAAAAAAATCAAACTTGTGAAAAATGAGCCTTAAAATTAAGACTTACATTCTTATAATGCACTTATACTTCTCAGGTAAATCTAAAAATTAACATGGATACAGTTTTAATAAGTTCTCTTCCCTTTATCTATTGAATCAGTGCTGGCCATCCCTGAATATAACTCGACCAAGCGGCATATACCACCTCTTCCGTCAGTCTCTTTCCTTTCCGCTGTAAAGCGCTCGGGCTCTCAAGCGCGCGCTTGCTCCTGTGGGCATCAATTGACATGTCTGGTGTAAATAATCAAAGTGTACAAACAAGACTCTTACATAGAAATTGGACATGTTTTTGTTTATTTTGTTTTGTTTAATGTATTCAGAAGTTTATATTTTATTTTTTGATTTTAATATATTCCAAAGTCCATGTGTAAATAGTTCTCTAGTTCGAAAATAAATTAAATTATATATTTTCATAAGATAAATTGGCATTTTATTTGGAAAATAGAACTGTACAAACAACACTGTTATATAATGTACATTTACTCGCCGTTTCCTTTCGCTTCTACAAAATTGCAAATATTTTTCGTTATGCTCTCTTATTCAGATGATAATTTACAAACATAAGCATTGTCATTTTCATGGCCTTCTCGGAGCATGTTTTTTTAGTTGATGGTATATTACACTAAATCAGCAGGCATGTCCAGCGGTACTTCGCTACTTCGCCCTAAACCAGACTTAAGCTCTTAATCATATCCTTACGAGTGTGCGAACAGTCTGCTACGAGAGGGAAAAATAAACAATCAAATAAAAAAACAAATATATGAATGAGTAAATAAATAAATAAGTACATAAATAAATAAATAAATAATTAAATAATATTTAAATAAATAACCAAGTAAAAATGTAAATAAGTAAATAAATAAATATACATACATAAATGAATAGATAAATATATATATATGGGTGGATTAACTCATCATCATCGTCCTTCCTGGTATTAGGCCTCCGTCCATCTTTTCAGAGAGCGTCCCAAAGATCGTCTTCCATGTGGTATATAGTGGATAATTTGTCTTGGAAGTCTGGAACGGTCCATTCTATTGATATGGTTAAGCCATTTTTGTGTATACTGGTTGAGATGTTCATAAATAGGTGTAATTTTCAATTCTTTTGTAATTAGTTCATTCCTTTTGTGGTCAAGCAAGCTGTAGCCGGCAGTCCTCCTTAGAAAACTCATTTCCCCAGTTAGGCGTTGAACATCTGAGTTTTGGACAGTCCAGGCCTCACTACCATACATGAGGACAGGTCTTGCTGGAACTTTATATGCTTTTAACCTGGTATGTTTTTGGGTTTTCGTGGTTGTGAAAACGTGGTTGATGGTTCGTAAGGCTCCATTAAAATGTTTAATATTTTCAGATATATCAGTAACAGATGTATCTAGATGTTAATTGTCGGATAAGAGTATTGAAACACGGAGAATCAATTAAGTATCTCGGCGTCACGTTTAATGATTCCCTAAATTTTGACTCTAAAGGTACAATTCAGAATCTACACAAAAAACTCGATTTACTGGCTTCTACACCCTTATTGAAATGTGAACAAAAATTTCTGGTTTTAAACACATCTATTTGTACATCGTTGATTTATCCCTTCCAGACCGCGGAGCCGAACAAAATCCCAATTAAGTTTCTTCAAGACAGTGACAAACTTATCAGAAGTGTCCTCAAACAAATTCTACAGCTCCCAACAGACACGCCAGACCATATGATTTATTCAGATATGAAGTGTAAAGGTCTTGGTCTCTTCAAAGCAGAGTGGGAAGCCCATCTTCAGGACGGCAATACTTGTCGCGTCCTCGCACTGTCGGCCAATCCCTACGTCACAGCCACTCGAGATCTCTTTACTGAAAGCACCGAATGAGTCAAATCTTTGCAGTTAACCGAGACATGCGACGTAATTAAAGACCCACGAACCAGTTTGTATGACGCTCGACGTATGAGGAAAAAACTGTGAGAAAAGGAATTAGAGGAGTGGGCTAAGCTACCTCAGAAAGGTCTTGGCGTAGAGCTATACAGCGAGTTTACTCCGGCGAATTCCTGGATACGACATCGTGAAGGCCTAACCTCTAGCGAGTGGCGCGAAGCTATTAAAATGACTGCACACGTGTCTTCCGTACGTTCCCTTCCGGGCAGGACTCGGCACAACATCCTCTGTCGGCGATGCCACAGAGAGCCAGAAACACTTGCACATGTCCTGGGCTCTTGTCCGCACGGTGAAGTACTCCGTAACTCATGACACCATAGAATTCGTTCGATGATCGCCGAACAGTTTAGATCAATAAATTTTCAAGTGTTCGAAGAAGTTCACGGACTGGCAGACAATGGCAGTACAAGAAGAAAAGACATGATTGCCATCCCACCAAATAACAACAATAGCTACATCATCGATCCCACTGTTAGATTTGAAAAACAAAAGAGCCAACCTGAAGATGTAAATAGGGAAAACAACGACATCTATATACGTACCTTTCCATATTTCATGGACAAATACGGTCTACAACAAAATGAAGTAATAGGCCTTATGGTTGGAGCGCGCGGAACTATTCCCGGTTTCTTCTTCCAGACCTGGCAACGTTTCTGCCTACAGAGGAAGGCAATTGATGACATCGTTCTTGCAGCTCTGAGAGGATCAATATTTATACTCCGCAACCATCTCTACGGTCAACAATGATCTTCAACTAATTAATTAGTAGCTACTTATTTATTCAGTAATTTCTTGTCGTTGTTGTAAGATTCCCTTCAACTTAAACATATGTATGTATATTATTTATACTTCCAACTCCCTATTGCACAATATGCTCTGTCTTTGTGGCAGCCTGTTAATACAGGGAACTGTTATCGTTTAGATAAATAAATGAATAAATGTCAAATTATAACCTAAATATTTAAATGAGTTTACCTATTTTCTAACGTATGGGTTCCAATGCAAATTTTACTCTAACTGGCTGTTTACCTTGGAACGCCATAATTTTTGTTTTGTTTGGGGAAATTTTCATATTGAAATATTGTGCTATGATATTCAGGTGATGTATTGAGTATTGCAGCTCGTCTTCATTTGTAGCAAAAAGAGCCTGATCTTCTGCATATAATAATGTATCTAGAGTACAATTTCGGAAGAGCGGGATGTTTCCATGAATTGTTAGTCGCCAATGTCTGATGATGGAGTTTATGTATATATTGAATAAAAGTGGTGAGAGGGGGCATCCTTGACGAACTCCACAGTTCGGGTGGATTAATTAATTAATTGATAACCAGAAAGCTTATGATTTTATTCAATATTTATCTATATTTTACATCTTTATCAAAGTTAAATATTTCAAAAGAAAATGAAGTCAATATTCCAAATTTAAAAATAGGCTACTATTTTTAAAATTAAATATGACTTTAATTACAATCATATGTGCTCTACAAATAACATTAAGAAGCCAGTGACATGCAAACATGAATTAACTGGTGAATGGAAAAGATAATTCCTATAACCAACGTTAAAGCTAGCCCACAATTCTGCAGTTGCAACTTTGTGGATTGCTGTCCACAGGTATTAGCGTGAATTATACTCTCAGTTGTTCGAAAGTAGGTATGACTATCTCATACGCCGGCTTGTTATTGCAGCAGACCCACACTGATCCATTTTTCCCTTCACGAATCATATGCAAGACACCTTTGCCAACGTTCTCTGCCCTGTGAAAATAATATCAAGAAATCATTAAAACAGTGGCAATCAGTTTTCAGAAAATTCTACAACAATCAGTACTTTTTAAGCTATGAAAATATGCTTTATACGTAGTACAGTACATATAATGGTATTATTTTACTGATTTTTTCAGTTTTTATAGGCTGGAGTTGAAATTAAAGTTTTTACAGTTAGTGTGTGTATGTTAAATGATTGGTTAGTAAGAGCTGTTTAAAAACTGTAGCACTGCCGTTACCGTCTTGTACACCCCGACTCTCTGCCCAACGACCAGCTAGGTTATGAGTATGGACCGGATTTTTATGTAATTACATATAATATTCCTTTCAACCTAACCGTATATAAATATCAAATCTTTGCGAACCTTGTAATTACCATTAATATAATAAAATTTGTTACTACATATTTTTACATATTTACCCCACATTACATATTATGGCTTGGTATTACATAACTCTACATATTTTGGGGTTTTATTCATTTTTACTTCTTTAAATGGAAAAAGAAAACTTCTGTTTAGGAAGTTTACAAATTTGAAACACACAGATTTAAAAAGCCTTTTTACCTACTCAAGAAAGGATATATTTCGGGATGAAACATAACGTCCTTAGTTCCAGGAAATAATGAGGCACTCACCCCATACCGCCCACTGTAAATATGAGTGAAAAAAGGCAACCATTCTCATACAACTCTCTTGTATTGTAAAAATCACTCAGAAAGTAGCGTTGCCTTCATGCGGTGGAGGACGACATGATTTTTCTCCAACTATAATTGTTCTGCACACGTCTTAACAAGCCGTTCCCATGCAATTTGCAACCTTACCCACCCTCTTCCTAATCTTCCAGCGAAAACCCGTGTCAAGTCTGACATGAGACTTTCAGGTTATTGCTTGACCTCTTTATTTTAAATTTAGTAGACCTATACGGAAATGGGATTTTCCGAGCAATTAGGAAATATGGTCCTCGGCTGGAATTATCCTACCCTTCTGAATAAGGCAGGAATGTCACTTTTCAAACAACAGTTTGTAAATGTCTATAGTTTGAGGTTTTAGTAGGTACTTGTTTCTTACAGGGAGCAGCTAAAATGCATGTGTTCCTAATCCAGTAAAGCGAAACAATGCTTGCAGTACTGTTGTGGCATTCATTTCACTCAGTTCTCTAGTTTTAGTACTTACAGTACCTATAAATTGCAAGTGAATTTATCTACTGCTTTTAACTATCTAAAATGGCCCCTGTATCTTCGATCCAAACGACAAAAATAAAATCATGGATTGCATTGGACGAAGCTTTCACTACAGATGGAAAAATAGTAATGTGTCAAGTATGCGGTAAAAAATTCGGGTGCTCTATGAAATCACAATTGGAGAGTCTTACCTATCCTGTACCTGCCAGATATTGAAATTAAATATTCTCATGATTTTACATATTTTGGTACATATTCAGCTTATTTTCCTTACATAAATATGTACATATTTCACACCTTGATATTACATAAAAATCCGGTCCCTAGTTATGAGCGACCAACTCGGTAACGAACCAGGCTCTTAGGGTACGTACACGTTGGAGCTACGATAAACGATAAAAGAAACGACCTAGCGACGCTTTGGTATTATCAAAGAATCAAGTGTTCATATCGGAGGAACGAGAACGCGGGAAGTGAACATTTTGATTTATCAGTAGAAGATATTCTATACACCCACTTAATGAAAGAAGATATATAGGAAATATCAGCTGCTAGGTTCAAGGTTAATATAACTTAAATACGTACAAAACTGAACCGGTTTCTCATCCCAAAGCTAGTATAAATTCATTGTGATGTGATTGGTTCTTGTGATCACATAACGTATCACGGATAAATACACAACTGATCAATTTGTCAGTATCCATGATAATTAATTTAATATGCCGAAGTAATTATAAATCAGTTAATACTCGGATATATTGATAACTACCAGTCATTACACAGATTAATACTATATTAATCAGAGATCATATGAACAACAAGAGCGAAGAAAATGACATTTTTCTTTTTCGTCACTTTTATCGTGCGGTCGTGGTGGTAGTAGTAATAGTAGTACCAGTAGCAGCAGCAGTAGTAGTAGTAGTAGCAGCAGTCGTAGTAGTAGTAGCAGCAGCAGCAGTACTCGTAGTAGTAGTAGTAGTAGCAGCAGCAGCAGGAGTAGTAGTAGTAGCAGCAGTAGCAGTAGTAGTAGTAGCAGCAGCAGCTGTAGTAGCAATAGTAGCAGTAGCAGTAGTAGTAGTAGTAGCAGCAGCTGTAGTAGCAATAGTAGCAGTAGTAGTAGTAGTAGTAGTAGTAGCAGCAGTAGTAGTACTAGCGGCAGTAGTAGTACTAGCAGTAGTAGTAGTAGTAGTAGTAGGAGCAGTAGTAGCAGCAGTAGGAGCAGTAGTAGCAGCAGTAGTAGTAGTACCAGCAGTAGTAGTAGTAGTAGCAGCAGTAGTAGTAGTAGTAGCAGCAGTAGTAGTAGTAGTAGCGGCAGCAGCAGTAGTAGTAATATCAGCAGCAGTAGTAGTAGTAGCAGCAGCAGTAGCACCAGCAGTAGTAGTAGTAGCAGCAGTAGTAGTAGCAGCAGCAGCAGCAGCAGTAGTAGTAGTAGCAGCAGTAGTAATAGCAGTAGTATTAGCAGCAGCAGTAGTAGTAGTAGTAGCAGCAGCAGTAGTAGCAATAGTAGCAGTGGCAGTAGTAGTAGTAGTAGTAGCAGCAGCAGTAGTACTAGCGGCAGTAGTAGTACTAGCAGTAGTAGTAGTAGTAGTAGGAGCAGTAGTAGCAGCAGTAGGAGCAGTAGTAGCAGCAGTAGTAGTAGTAGTAGTAGCAGCAGTAGTAGTAGTAGTAGCGGCAGCAGCAGTAGTAGTAATATTAGCAGCAGTAGTAGTAGTAGCAGCAGCAGTAGCACCAGCAGTAGTAGTAGTAGCAGCAGTAGTAGTAGTAGCAGCAGCAGCAGCAGTAGTAGTAGTAGCAGCAGTAGTAATAGCAGTAGTATTAGCAGCAGCAGTAGTAGTAGTAGCAGCAGTAGTAATAGTAGCAGCTGTAGCAGTAGTAGTAGTAGTAGTAGTAGTAGTAGTAGTAGTAGTAGTAGTAGTAGTAGTAGTAGTAGCAGCATTAGTAATAGTAGCAGCTGTAGCAGTATTAGTAGTAGTAGCAGCAGTAGTAGTAGTAGCACCAGCAGTAGTAGTAGTAGTAGTAGCACCAGCAGCAGCAGTAGTAGTAGTAATAGCAGCAGCAGTAGTAGCAGTAGCAGCAGCAGTAGCACCAGCAGTAGTAGTAGTAGCAGCAGTAGTAATAGCAGTAGTAGTAGCAGCAGCAGTAGTAGTAGCAGTAGTAGCAGCAGTAGCAGTATTAGTAGTAGTAGTAGTAGCAGCAGCAGTAGTAGTAGTAGTAGTAGCACCAGCAGCAGTAGTAGTAGTAGTAGTAGCAGTAGTAGCACCAGCAGCAGTAGTAGTAGTAGTAGTAGCAGCAGCAGCAGTAGTAGTAGTAGTAGTAGTAGTAGCAGCAGTAGTAGTAGTAGTAGTAGTAGCAGTAGTAGTAGCTGTTGCTGTTGCTTTGGTTTAGTTATAGTAGTATTGCATCATCCTCGGCCGAGTTTGAATCGAGGAATCTCCGATCTAATTGCAGGCATGGTAACCGTAAACAACTCCAGGGGTGTACAAAAGGAAATAGGCAGACAGAAATTTAACCCTAATTCTAAATACATTATATGTAGTGTTACGTATGACATTGACTGTAATTTATTCTATGTTAACTAATAGTACTTACTTCTGTGGAGGTTTGTGCAGTTCTACTCCTCTGCCAAATTCTGGCATCCAGTCATCATAATATGTTATCGCTGTCTGTTCCGTTGTAGCACTCGAAATGATTTCAGATGTCGTGTAACCTGGACATATGACCATCATTCTTATGCCTGTCTGCTGGTAAATGAAGTCTGACTGCAAAATAATGTGTAAAAGAAACATAAATTTCAACAAGATAATATTAAATCTCAGAAAGGATATGCAATCAATTTATCACGTTGACTAATTTTGTTAAAGAATAGTAAAATATATTTATCATCCAAGATAAATGCGTTGAACAACGGAATAACATAATAGGACATAAATGTATATATTCCTACATCATATATACTAACAGATAACTCCTTTATATAGAGTTTAGAGTTTGCAGTTGAGCCCACGTTGAGGCCGACTCGATGTAGTTCAGTAATGGTTAACAGATGGCACAATGACCAACACCATCACGAGACACGAACTCTGAACCGGTCTGGTCGGTCTAAATCGATTATTTCGTGCTTACGAGATAATCTCGTAAGCAACGGTATGTACTGTCGACAACTGATGACCATGGATAAATTTATTATTGGCCTATATGACCTTGGCAAGTTCGGAACGAGGCAGCTAATTATAGTTGTCACGTGGGCGAAGCAAAGAGATAAGATAAAGTACGCCTTTGCATTGAATAGAATTCAGAATCTCTGCCAAGCAAAGCCAATGTACCGGTACACAGAATATGTAGACCATGTTGTAATGGTACCGTATCGGGCGGCAATAATATGATTCGTTATCTCTTCTGTTTTTATATATTTGTCGTGAATATTATTTATATTATCAACTGAGTGTATAACATAATTTATCCGTTAATTGATATTTTACTAATGATAAATCCAAAGATCACTGGGAAATAAGGGACTAAACACTGAAAAATAAATGAAATAAGAGAATTTGACGTTCATAATTATAATGTTGTCGGAGTTTTGTTATACTTTACTTTGAATTATTTTAACTTGCACCACAAAAACATATGAAAATTAATGTTAACATTACCTATTTAGTTATGATAGTAGTATATTGGAAAATTTGTGCATATAGCCTGATTACAATATATAAGCAATACTATCCTAACCTAAGCAATAGTAGTCTTGTTTATTTCATACATGTTCGTATAATTATACAAAAACAAGAATAATCTAGTTTGCAGCCTGTGATGTCTCGTTTACAGTATTATATAATATACATATTACGATATTTACTAGGTACTTTAACAATATTATAGTTAATAATATTATAAAATATACATGCCTAATCCATTACCAAGAAATACCCCTTCCCTCACATTTTCAATACTGTTTACCTCAAAAGGCCTTCAAACCTTAATAGTACATTATGCAACGAGCCTATAATGGTAATAATTAAGACGCAAGTATGATTGTTTATGAAACGAGCGCAAGCGAGTTTCATAATTTTCATACGAGCGTTTTAATTACCATTATAGGCAAGTATCATACGACTTTTTATGCTCGACCATATTTCTAACTTGAAAGTATTGAAAATTAGGTCTTTTTATGGTTATGTGCGAACTGACCTGAATTGTGAGATGTACGCAGACGCGAAAGTATTGATTTTTTCCGAGGCCGAATGACATTGACCTTGGCACAGAATAAGAATGAACATTAGTCTGATATAACCTGGAAATTGATTTAGAATTGAAAAAACGAGATGACAAACTGAATTTATTTGAATATTATTTACAATTAACGCTAATTATTATAGTAACAGAACATAACCTTCTGCGACAGTATTGGATTTCCAGCCTCCTTGACTTTTCGCTAATTGTCTGTCGATTGCATATCCGAGAATAATCGATATAACGGTACAAAGCTGACTTGTGATTGGCTGAAGACCTTTACTTTAATGAGTAGGTGTACTTTAATGACATGCATTAAAGGACTGCTACCAGGTGTATAATTACTACATTTCGGCTTGGTCGAACATAAAAACTATTAGACACTGGATTAAAATAGTCATGTTGATGTAAGCCTACAACACTACATTTTTTGTCACTACTCCTGATCCCATTCTAACATTTTCAGGTTTTGTAATTTGTAACAATACTAACAATACTGATGGGTCATTCCATAGTGACAGACATAACATTTTCGAAGTAACTATGATCTTCACAGGGTATTTAATTAAATACTTAAGAGTTTATGAAAGAGACATCACTGTTTTTTAACGTAAGCATTCCAAAATATAAACAGAAAATCTTAATGAAAAGGAATAATTAATAATGTAAAAAATATGAAATATTATATGGTGTGACACATCAACATTTTCTTGCCACTTAATTTATTACCAAAATAGAAAATGTTCATATTATTGTGCCAAATGACATAAATAGTTGTTTTCCAAAGAATTAAGACACTTGTGTAGTACATGTAACTGCTGACATACTTTAATAAAAATAACAGTGCCATTAACAAATAAAATATTACGAATTATATTGTGACACACGAACATTTCTGCCAAGTTGATTACTATTTTTTTTCAGATGCATATCGAGATTTATACACAGTGCCTACAGTTCTTATTATACAAAGCAACACTTGATTATACTAAAATACACTTCAGATTTAAAATGTCCTTGGTTATTTACAACCATATGTGGTGATATCTCCTGTGTAATATCATGTGATGAATACACCAATATAGGCTATCTACTTTTCCTCCCATTTGTAGTACTTTCCTTTCTTCAACATCACGGAAACTTTAAATTCTTCGCCACCAAAAGCTTTTGTAACTTCCTCTGCTTATCTGACGTCTTTTTTAAAATTGATTATTTAACGATGTTGTATCAACTACTAGGTTATTTAGCCTCGATGGAATTGGTGATAGTGAAATGATATTTGGCGAGATGAGGTTGAGGATTCGCCATAGATTATATGACATTTGCCTTACAATTGGGGAAAACCTCGGAAAAAACCTCAACCAGGTAACTTGCCCCAATCAGGATTTGAACCCGGGCCCACTCATTTCACGGTCAGATGTCCACGGCAGTGGACCGAACATGGGTTAAGTACATTAATTCTTTTGACTTTCGGTTAGCTTTCTTAAGAATACGCATAAAGAAATGTAGTGCTTTCCAGGCTATCCTTGTAATATTAGTGACTTATTTCAACCAGTTTTTTACTAAAATATATACAGTACCTAAGTGTTTACTTGTGGCACTGGTGAGCCATTTAATTGGTATATGAGACGAATTTAATTTTGTGTTTTACAGAAGGATACATATTGATTTACTTTTGCTCACATTGATTTTAATTTTATTTGTTGTAGTCCAGTTTTCAATAACGTCAAGCTAATTTTGCAAGGCGGTGATATAAGATTTATCACTAATTTTTTCTATATATTATACAGTCATCCACGAATAACCTTGCCTGAGAAGTGGCATTTCTATTCAAATCCTACAATAATTTTCAGTAAATATTTTGCACCGAGAAGCTATTATACATTTAATTTTACTTCTGAGACCAGTGAAATATATGCCAATTTTATTAGAAAGGTGCATGTATAATTATCCAATAGCATGATGTTATCTGCAACAAAAATTAAAGGGCATGAAAGAAAAGAAGAAAACATTAATGCTGTGGTTCTTAGGGTTCCATTAGAGTTACACGTTCATTGTCCACTGAAAGTTGTATTTCTCTATTGAAGTGTAAAAGAGAAACTCTCATAAATTATGCCAGAAACAAAGAAAGGCACCACCCAAATATGTGGGATAATTAATTTAATAATGTTATTACCGGGACTTGAAAAAAGCAATCATATGTAATGGGTGGGGAAAAAATACTTTTTAATCGCGCTTCTATAGTTCGACAATGCTGACTATTCAGAGTTTTGCCTGACAGGTGAACTACCATAAATTCCTTGAAGTCCTAGTTATTACTGAAGTCAAATGTGTGTCTATTGTCAAGAGTCCATTATATTTATACTTGTTAAGACATCATTCATAGACTGGTTACCGCTTTCAGTTTTGATACTACATACATTGAAATTAATCTATTATTATTCGTCCTATTTATACATTTATATTGAATGATTCGGTCTACCTTCATAACACATCTCATCAACAATACTCGACAAAGAGTTGAATTAGCTTCCATGCTGCGTTGTATTAATTATTTTGTCATGTTCCTATAGCAGGAATATTAAATAGGAATTCCTTAAAACAGATTTATATTCACTCCTATGTCTTTATATAGAATACCAGTACATATACTGTATTTCTTAAGATTTGGTTACTTTATAAACAGTATGTTAGTGCAAGAACTCTTTTTTTCATATTTAATAATTCTGGCATGTGTCAATAAATATGCTTGAGACCTCTGTCTCTCTGAATTACTCTTTACTAACTGGAAACATATTCCAAATTTGTATTTTAAAAAAGTATTAAAATATCCTCACAATTTAGAGCATAACAATTCCCGAAATAATCATCCAACATTAAATTATTAAGATAAAAATGATTCAATCTATCGCTTGTAACAATACCTTTATGGTCCTAATAAATTAAGAAATAATTTACATCCAACAGATTTATTTTAAAATGGCCTGCAGTTATTATTTTGAATTTGCAAATCAAGATTTCAGGTATAACTCCCTGTAAAGTTGATTTGAATAATTTCGAGGGAAAAATTGTTCCGGAACCGGGTATCGAACCCGGGACCTTTGGTTTAACGTACCAACGCTCTACCACTGAGCTACTCGGGAACTCTAACCGACACCGATCCAATTTTTCCCTCTATATCTACAGACCTCAAAGTGGGCTGACAACCGTCAAGCAACCAACTTCGAGTGCACACTAACTCCGTGTGACTTAAATTGTGGCTTTCTGTTAACGAACAGTGACGTGTATTATGCAAATCAAGATTTCAGGTATAACTCCCTGTAAAGTTGATTTGAATAATTTCGAGGGAAAAATTGTTCCGGAGCCGGGTATCGAACCCGGGACCTTTGGTTTAACGTACCAACGCTCTACCACTGAGCTACTCGGGAACTCTAACCGACACCGATCCAATTTTTCCCTCTATATCCACAGACCTCAAAGTGGGCTGACAACCGTCAAGCAACCAACTTCGAGTGCACACTAACTCCGTGTGACTTAAATTGTGGCTTTCTGTTAACGAACAGTGACGTGTATTATGCAAATCAAGATTTCAGGTATAACTCCCTGTAAAGTTGATTTGAATAATTTCGAGGGAAAAATTGTTCCGGAGCCGGGTATCGAACCCGGGACCTTTGGTTTAACGTACCAACGCTCTACCACTGAGCTACTCGGGAACTCTAACCGACACCGATCCAATTTTTCCCTCTATATCCACAGACCTCAAAGTGGGCTGACAACCGTCAAGCAACCAACTTCGAGTGCACACTAACTCCGTGTGACTTAAATTGTGGCTTTCTGTTAACGAACAGTGACGTGTATTATGCAAATCAAGATTTCAGGTATAACTCCCTGTAAAGTTGATTTGAATAATTTCGAGGGAAAAATTGTTCCGGAGCCGGGTATCGAACCCGGGACCTTTGGTTTAACGTACCAACGCTCTACCACTGAGCTACTCGGGAACTCTAACCGACACCGATCCAATTTTTCCCTCTATATCCTCAGACCTCAAAGTGGGCTGACAACCGTCAAGCAACCAACTTCGAGTGCACACTAACTCCGTGTGACTTAAATTGTGGCTTTCTGTTAACGAACAGTGACGTGTATTATGCAAATCAAGATTTCAGGTATAACTCCCTGTAAAGTTGATTTGAATAATTTCGAGGGAAAAATTGTTCCGGAGCCGGGTATCGAACCCGGGACCTTTGGTTTAACGTACCAACGCTCTACCACTGAGCTACTCGGGAACTCTAACCGACACCGATCCAATTTTTCCCTCTATATCCACAGACCTCAAAGTGGGCTGACAACCGTCAAGCAACCAACTTCGAGTGCACACTAACTCCGTGTGACTTAAATTGTGGCTTTCTGTTAACGAACAGTGACGTGTATTATGGTGGTATGGTATGGCTCACGTCACTGTTCGTTAACAGAAAGCCACAATTTAAGTCACACGGAGTTAGTGTGCACTCGAAGTTGGTTGCTTGACGGTTGTCAGCCCACTTTGAGGTCTGTGGATATAGAGGGAAAAATTGGATCGGTGTCGGTTAGAGTTCCCGAGTAGCTCAGTGGTAGAGCGTTGGTACGTTAAACCAAAGGTCCCGGGTTCGATACCCGGCTCCGGAACAATTTTTCCCTCGAAATTATTCATTTATTTTGAATTTTATTGTACCTTAATAAATTGAGCTAAGGTACAATAAAATTTCATAAAGTTTCAAACAAAGTAATTCCATCTTTCCAACAGGGGGACAATAAATACTTAAAGTAATGCTAAACTCGTAAAACTTATTGATGCAACTTAATTTCATATTCTATACCACTGGCACCAAAAAAAGTGTCCTATTGTTCATACTGATTCAAGATGAATAGTTTCTTAGTGTTTGTCCATTCCACTTTTTTTATTGTCCTTCCCATTTCTATTTCTCTCATTTTTAGTAGGTACTTCACATGTAGTATATGTTTTACTTTAATACATATAATGACCATGAAGATATTTGGATATGTCTTACAAAATTCTTGCTGAAGACCATTGTGGTAACATTCTGCCGCATCTGTATTCGAAATTTTCGTGCTTCAGACCAGAATTCAGGCGGGGGGAGGGGAGATTGATGTGCCAATGTAGTTCTCCAGAATATAATAATATTCAAAACATTCTCTAATAGGAGGGGCCTCTGATATTAGCTCTGCAAAAAATCTGATACCGGTACTTTGTTGCTGGTAAATAAGAAAGAACGAAATATAACAATTTTTAACCACTTTCGAATTTCAGGTGCTTTGTGTCTCAGCTGCTGGTTTGATATTCTGTTTGTTTCCTTTAATTTTCCAGAGAAAAAATGTCCTAAGCGAAATTTACACTCTGTAATTTTAACACTGGGAACATTTATTTTGGCAGCATTGTGTGATGCTATTTCATAATATAACAAGAGCTTTGAAATGATTAACTGCTAACTACTTACCTGGGTGAAGGTAGTACTGAAGCGGTTCCTGTGATTTCTGAAGTGAAAACCGTTCAATTTATAAGGATTTTTTTTTTTTTTTTGTGGAGATGCAGTTGATTGTATATGCAAGGTGTAAAAGTGCCTAAACTAACTGACCCCAGTGCTGTCATGGAAGCCACACGAGGCCATATATCGTATGGAACCTACAATTTTTTTTAATTAATCGTATGGGGAAATGAAAATTTTGTCTGTAAGGAGCCATACGGCATATGGGTGCCTAATTTTTGTACGTGGAGATCTATACAGATCTTAGATCATCTCTTGCTGTTCCTACTGTACCTACCGGTATTTTGTTTGATGTTCATAAACAAAAATTATCCACCTCTTCAGCACTGGAATCCAGAATTATATAAAATAATGGTTGAAAAACAAGAAGTGCTGCAAATATACACTCCAAGATTCATCGAGACAAGTGTGCGTCTATGGTGGTGCTACATGGTGTATTCTTTAAATCAAACTTGTACAATTAAATTGTAAACCAAACAATTTCTTTACTTCTTCTTTAATATTAAAAAAAATAATTAAATGACAATTGGAGAGATAGAGAGAGGAGAGTAAAATATATTTCAAGGGAGGAAACAAGTGGTGGGGTGTATGGCCAAGAAAAAAATTACCATGACAGCACTGACCAAACCTAACCTGTTACAGACTCATGTATGCAAGGTGAATAAGCTGAGTATGAAGGAAACTACCTCAGCGCTAGTTTAACTCTTATAGATGAACTATATAAAGAACTTCAAGTGTCAATATTGTCTCAAAGGTTTCTGTGTAACAAACTTCATTTAGAAGTGTCCATCTGCGATTATGTTAACTGCAGAAGAAGGAAGAAATATTGTCGTAATATGAAGTTACTCAAATTTCCAATTAAGGATAAGGAAAGGGTACAAAAATTATTTTTGATTTCACCCTTATAAATTGAACGATTTTCACTTCAGAAATCACCGTAACTACCTCAGCACTAGTTTCAGTAATTTAAGGACCAGTATAAAGGAAATTTGATTAAAGTGAGAAAGAAATTCGTAAGGGAGGCGGTCAGGAGGGATTGAGGTTGTCTACTAATTCGTTACAAACAACTATTATAGGCTATTTCATTTGACTAACGATGATTTGTAGAGAGCAAAATACCTACAGTAGATGTATCAAATATGAATGAGGTCTCGCCCACCTCATTATATTTTGCTCGACTAGTATGACTAGTCAGTTTGTTTTTATACCATTAAATACGAGAAAAATTCGTACCGGCACCGGGAATCGAACCCAGGACCTCTCAGCTGTGCGCGCTGAGTGCTCTCTAACCAACTGAGCTATGCCGGGACCCGATTCACGACGCCGGCCGAACTCCTCTCGTAGTATCGTGTTACGGCCTTACTGCCTGCACTTGAGACGATACACGTCATATATGTACAGCAGCGCATATTACATGACTTTGTGGCCATACTTAATGTTACCTACAGTAGAGTAAATAATCTAAATCAGTACGTTTATGAGAACGGATATAAAAGTGTCAGGAAAATAACAGAATTACCGTATATTGCAATTAACTCTGCATTGGCAGAGAAACCGCACAGGGTATCGTAAATCTGCTGAAAATTAGAAAATTGTGTAAAAAAATGCATTCAGAGCGAATTTTCCAGCCTGATAATATCTCGCCCACGTTATAGACATAATTCAATACCGTAAGACTGATATAAAACGAATACTAGAACAATTTGTTAACCAAAGACGATGTTCAGTAGTTATTTAACAACATACAGAGCAAATACAATCACAAACGCATATTCTAGCAATAGTTCAGATGAAAAGAAAATGATTAGTACGACCGCTTATTCGTAAAAAGAACACTGCCAGCTGTGTAGCCTACATGAAGCAATATATCAGGTCTACGTTATGAACACGTTGAATTTAATGTGGACGAGAAACGTACAGTTAAGGTAAGCGTTCACTGCATCGTATCGCACGCATCGGACGAATCGCACGGATCGGAAAAAGATTATCTTCGCTGTAATTGTTATGTAACCGCGTTCACTACATCGTATCGGACGCATCGCCTCTCGACAAATCCGTCCACGTTTCTCGGATGGGCAACTTTTCCGATGCGTGCGATCATGGCCTTCTTCAATAAATCAATTTTAATTGGTCAACTGTTACTATTACGTTGTGCCATGTTCAGTGTCGCGCCAAAATGGCAGACGGAAAACTTATTTCTCTTGTAGAAAATTGCGAAGAATTATATAATTTGAGGCGTTTCCATTACAGTAATCAAGTCATTTCTTGCAAATATATTGTCTAACCAATATCTCTTTCGTTTCTTCCTCTTCAATTAAGACGCATGAAGCAATTACAAATTCTTATTCGCTAACAGACGTAATTAATAGACATAACCTCAACTCCTTTGCTTTCAGTAACGTCAATATCGTACGACGTCATGTTTTAAACAGCTGATAGGGAATCCGATGAGGCGATGAGGTGAAGCCGTTGCAGTGAACGCACTGCACTTAAAATATCCGTTGCGTGCGATTCGTACGGGCAGTGCGATACGATGTAGTGAACGCTTACCTTTATTATTTATCTGCTTCCATATCGCATCATATAATACACCTGTAAAATGAAAACATGTAGGCCTAGAAAAGAGAAAACATGTTTCGGGGGAGGGAGTTGTAATTCTTCCCCTTTCGGATAAATTTCAGAAGAGGGATACCTGCTTTTCCTTCGTATTCAAAAATTGTAATCTTGTTCACACAAAATAAATTAGTGCCTTTTCGTGAGCATCATGACGTGCATTCAACAAACGCAGACAAATCTGCTCTTTTTAGTATTTTGTGATAATTGTTGCTAGGGAGGTATTGTATACTGAAAATTAAAAACAATTAGATATCGTACATCAAATGATGACAGATTATATATTGAATGCAAACAACATTATATCAGCCATGTACCAAAATGTCATCTATGTGTGTTGATGAATTTGGGTAAAACAAGCTTCTGTATGCTACAATTTAGCGACACATCAAAGTCTTATTGTAACATAACCTCACATTACAATGGGAAAGAAATTTGGAGGTGGCATGACGTAAAAAAGTCATCCCACAGTCGTATTACTCTATGTACTGTTCAGGTACTCTGCCATCTAGTGTTTGTTATCGCAAGCTCATTTCTCGACACTAGCGACGCATAGCGTCCGTTATTTTCCAGTTGCGTCCAAATTTAATATAAGCTTGGCTGATCTGTTTTATATATGATCTAGGTCTAAACATAATTACAGATCGATAGAGAACGAATGTTTGAAACCTTACCACGAAAGGATGCAAACCCTCTTCCTCACTCACACACACACAAAACACACACACACACATACACACACAAGTATATAATCTTCATGCAACGTAAGCATGTGATAACTGTCGTCAATTTGCAAAAGGAGACATTTCGGAAATAAAGTGTTGGAAAACCGCAAAACTATAAGTTAAATTAAAATGTTGATAATTAGATCACTATGGATACATACATTCAGGATCCATGAACATTTTAATATTTTAAGTTTATGATTTTTTGTAGCGATTTTCCAACACTTTGTTATTTTGGACGTATCCCCTTTTGCAAATCGACGACAGAATTAAGTTATTTCATTATTGTTTTGAGGACCCGGGGAACAGAGAAGGAACGAAACTTATTCAGTATAGTGAAGTTTGTTTCTGATTGTGTGCACGTGAAACAGTGAGAGAGTAATTGCATTTTAGTGTTACATATCTTGCACAGTGATCTTTTAAAATGAGTGAAAGTGTCCCAGAAAGAAAGAGAAAAAGTAAATACTCCCAGAATATTATAAATTACTTACTTACTTACTGGCTTTTAAGGATCCCGGAGGTTCATTGCCGCCCACACATAAGCCCGCCATTGGTCCCTATCCTGAGCAAAATTAATCCATTCTCTATCATCATATCCCACCTCCCTCAAATCCATTTTAATATTATCTTCCCATCTACGTCTTGGCCTACCTGAAGGTCTTTTTCCCTCCGGCCTCCCAACTAACACTCTATATGCATTTCTGGATTCGCCCATACGTGCTACATGCCCTGCCCATCTCAAACGTCTGGATTTAATGTTCCTAATTATGTCAGATGAAGAATGCAATGCGTGCAGTTCTGTGTTGTGTAGCTTTCTCCATTCTCCTGTAACTTCATCTCTCTTAGCCCCAAATATTTTCCTAAGAATCTTATTCTCAAACAGCCGTAGTCTCTGTTCCTCTCTCAAAGTAAGAGTCCAAGTTTCACAACCATACGAATATTATAAATTATAGTGGGAAAATGGTGAACAGTTTAAAGGATAGTTATGTAAAAGCAAGAAAGGGGATAATTTTTCGTCTGTTATAGTCGCAGCTAATGCAGTACTGTATTTAATATCACCTTTAAAATAAATCTTTCGTGAATACATGAAAAATTCCAGATTTAATGCGAAACATTGTCAATAAGACATTACTGTGTAAAACAAAATTGCATGACTTTGATACGTACGCTGAGTAGAGATAACAGTAATTATATTTAGCAAAATTGTTCCATTTCATTGGTTAGGGAAGTGCTATATAGTAATACAACAGTATCATCTTCCTTACAGTACACTGTTTTGTAATTAATATTATAATACAAAGAGGAAATTCATATTTAATTAATCTACTGTAATCTCGTGTTTTTTTTCGATGTTTTTCTCCTGATTTTCGTGAGTAGGTCGTGGCAACACTGCTGTGAGCCGGTGGGAAGCGAAAGCTTATCGGCCGGCACAATCCTTGGCGCAGCTGTGATCAAACGATAATTGTATGACCCAATACAAGTGATAATAAATTAGTTTCGAAGTTCTATCAAAGTACAGGTGGATTTAGATTACCTGTGTCCATTGATGCCCTACTGGTACCTTCTCTGTCTTACAGTAATTAAATCCATTATAAATAAGTTGCAGTTGTCACCACTTACCCCAAAACTACGTGTAAATCCAATAACAGCGTGCTTTGTGGCATTGTAAACTGGAGTGACACTCACACCTCCTTCCAGTCCGGCTATTGAACCCGTATTAACCACTACGCCGCCTTTTCCTCCGTTGTTTTTACCAATGTACTTGAGTGCCGTGAAAGCTCCCTGGATAACTCCATTCTGAAAATACACAATGTTATAAAAATTCCAATCATCTTTTAATATTATTTAAGATGGAATAAACATGTAACATATTTATGTAATAGGTTACGGAAAACAATTCACAACTTTGTAACCCTTTGTGCATATATGCCTATCTATGTTCTCCGTGTTGTTTATCTAGCCTTGTTTCAATCAGTCATTCAATACGGAATAATAGGATGGGGTGGAATGACAAAGACTATCTTAACTCCATTAATATTACTACAAAAACGTATCATCAAAATTTGTCTGCATAAACCACTTGATTATCCGACACAATTTATTTATTCTGAATTCCAAGTACTAAAATTTGAGCAAATATGTAAACATACATTACTAACTTATTTTCACAAAAATCGAATGAATTTTATAACTGAAAAACATATACATAACACCAGAGGAAATGTCCCAACTCTTTTGGCAGAACCTAAATGCCACACTACAGCTGGATTAAGACACAGTAGGAATTATGGACCAAGACTATACAATTCAGTATTGAAAAATAATCCAGACCTAAGCAATTTACACATTCTTAAGTTTAAAAATAAAGTGAAAATGTTTGTATGATATTTGATAAATTTTATTATAATTTTGTTACTAACATTATATGGTACTAATTTTTATTGTATTTGTATTAATCCTGGTAATAATGAACAGTTTGACTCGTAGACATTTTGTTTTTACACCATTAACTTCTCATGATTGTACGAGAAGATTCGAAGAGAACGGCAGTTACGTAGACTTTCAGCTCCCCACTACTACCATTAATGCATAACACAATGTCAATACGGCGGTTGCTGTCGTCTGCGATACAACGAACTTTTCTGTTGATTTTCAAGTTTGGCATTTTTTCCGGTTATTATATGCTTATTTAAGTTGTGTTAACTCTCGCTAGTGGTTTTATATTTTATTTTATCCGTCTTAGTATTTATTTTATTATTGTAAATATTTTTGTTTTATTATTATTATTATTATTATTATTATTATTATTATTATTATTATTAATGATTTATTTTGTATTACAATCTTTGTATCATTTCTGTCACGATTATTCTATTATTATTATTATTATTATTATTATTATTATTATTATTATTATTATTATTATTATTATTATTATTATTATTATTACTACTATTATTTTATATCATCAGCATTATTATTTGAACCCTGTAAAATTTATGTAGACTACTGGACTGTACCCGAGCACGAGCATATGCTCATTTCGGGTATCTATTCAAATGTAAATAGTAAATAAATTTGAATTGAATTGAATATAAGATTGGTATTTGTCTTAGGCCCGATTATATAAGTCCATCCCCTCCGCCTGGTGCTTCGTACAGAGACGCTTCATTCAGTGGCGGGTATGGCTTCGATCTCGGGACGTCAGTTTCAGAAAGAGTGACAGAAAGAATTTTTTGTTACTTACAAAAAAAGTCTGCTGCTTAATATGTGGGTTTAAAATTGCGCATATAAAACGCTTCAATATTAAACGCCACTTTGATCGGAAGCATAAAGCGGACTTCGGTGATCTTACAAGCATTTATTTATTTACAATTTTAAAAGCTATTTTCGTAATATTTGTGAAAAGATACAAAACAAGATATGTTTATGGTATTTTCGGGGTTCAGTTACTTATTATTTTATTAAGTATCTGGAACTGAACTTGCTTATTTAAAACTTTGAGTGCATATTAGGCCTACTTGATGCGTCCTCTTTCAAAGAAAGATTTTCAGAAGTAACTGCAATGGACAAGGAGATGTGTCTGTTCAATAATCCATTTGTATTTGATGTTACTCAAGCATCAGAGCCACTATAGAGCAGCAAACGAGCACGCCGGTAAAGTCTTTAGGAAAAAATGGATTGGATCTTTTTAAATACCTAAATTTCCTAATCTGCGCACATTTACAATGTGTATTGTATCTATGTTTGGCTCAACTTACTGTTGTTTGCATTTTTTCCCCCCAAAATGAATATGATCAAAAGTATCTCCAGGTCTAGGATCACAGACATGCATTTTAGTTTCAGAATTACTGTTGAGTTGTTCTACTTCAGAGCTTGAGTTGTTCTACTTTAGACCCAAATATATCCTTTTTAGTTAATAACAAAAAAACTCCGACAGCCATAAAAAAAATGAAATTTAGCAGTATAGGCTTATAGTAGTATTTCGTTTCATTCATATCTCATATATTTTGTTTAATATGTTTTAAAGTTAAATGACAATGGAGTTTAGTTACTTTTAGTGTTTTTACAAAGAAACAATTGAGTATGTTGATCCTTATATTGTGTTTAATATGTTTTCAAGTTAAATGACAATGGAGCTTAGTTACTTTTTTATTGGTTAAAAAAAACAATTTATTATAATGATCATTATATTTTTTAATATTGTAAATTTTATTAGTAACAACAATGTAATTTATTCGTCACAACAATAATTCCTTTCTACAATTCGCCTTAAACGCTCTCGTCAACAATTGGATTTTCACTCAACACAGTATTCGTTATAGCACTCCACCGACGACAATGACAATTTACTTGGACTAGTACGAACAACAATGAACTGTTAATCTTAACTAATATTTACAAAGCACTATTTACAAATCAGAACTATCAGTTCTCAGTTCACAGTTCTTCTAGCTCAGTCACTCGAGTTCACAGTATCTCGAACCACAGACCTTCAGAGACAGTCCACTGTACTCGAACTCAGGTCCCTCCAACTGCGGTCCACTGCACTCGAACTCAGGTCCCTCCAACTGCGGTCCAACGCACTCGAACTCAGGCCTTCGGATGCTGATACAGTTGCGGACGCACACTCGAGTCGAACTCCGGTACACAAGACTGGCTTGCTTGCTCTGGCTTACTCACTGACTGATTAACTGAAAACTCTCTTGTCGTTCCTTCGCGTCCGTAATTTATAACCACAGCGACGTAGCCTCGAAAGTTCCACGCGTCTCTAGAGATGGCACTCCAGAAAAATCCAGAGCCCTCTCCTACCAGCACCAGATGCGCGCGCACTCTCTCTCCACTCTCTCGCCGAGTAGGCCCTTCCCCCTTACTTCTCTCCGCCGCGCGCCGTCCCCGCGCGATCTGCTTTCTTGCGGGACGCTGGTCGTGAGTTCGAATCTCACGTCGCTGTCACAATATATTGTACAGTTAAATGACGATGGAGCTTTGTTTTTTCTGTATTATTTTTAAAAAGACACAATTTATTATGTCGATCACAAGGCAGTTCAAGAATTTTTCGTGCACATGTAAAGGAATGGTTATACAATTGAAGAATACATAATTTGCCTAATGGCAGTAGGTGGCTGTAATAATTATTGTATGGCACATATACAGGGACATCATTTTATTTTTACTAACATTTTTAATATTAATCTGGTTATACCTTTCTATTAACGATTGAAACAGGAAACACCGTTTGCTACTCCTTCCACGACTGGAGTTCGATGATACTGGTGTAAAATACAAATCACTTTACTAGGTATAGGAGGGAAGAAAAGTGGTTCATCCATTTATGTAAACTAGGAAATATAGCAATTTTGAGTTTGGTAATTTTCATTAGCTTTTTGTTTAATAAAAATACAGTACTGTATTAACACTTAGTGTTTTTACTCACGAATTGAGCTATCCATTCGGACGTATTAATTATGCAATGTATATTGTACTGTCAACAGCACATTAGCGTACAACATAGAGAATGAAGTTAAATTGAAAAATAATCATAATATGGATATTTAAACACATTTTTGAAAATGGTGGCCGTTCATTTCGATACAGGATTCAGTTCTTTTGTGCATATTATCACACTATAGACTATTGTACCTAATTCCAATTACCAGATTCGTCCTTCGTACGAGTAACTCATGTTGAAATAATTCTGTACCTACTCTATAAAAGAGCACCTTACGTACTGTAAATTCAATCTTCACTTCTGCCCGATCCGAAAAGATAAAATTACTCAGAAATGCTATCTACTGTCCGTTCAAGTGGTTTTGTCGCAGGGTCGTAGAAATACACGTGACAGTTAATTACTTAACGGGGCCCTTTTATTTAAGTTATTTTAAATACTTGTATAATATTACGTAGACGTCCAATTCCTAACAGAAATTAATGTTTTCAGAAAAGAGCTAAGATAGCCCAGCTACTAGACTTTACAGAGAGGCGAACACGAGCAGGTGGGAGAAACCGGGATGCGACGTAGACAAACGGACGACAGTACCTGTGCGAAAATATGATTCAATATTGAAAGCTCTTTCGTCACTGGAAAACGCGAACATATTTTTGGAACGTACTGTTTACTATGACCGTAAGGCTACTGTGACTGTATATGCGGTCTTGGATCTGTGTGGACGACGGTTGAACTTCATTAGTAGAAGCGGTTGGAGTGAAGTACATTAAAAAATTCAGGTGCAATAAAAATTGAAGTAAAAATAAAATGATGTCCCTGTATTACTCACTAAGTAGCCTAATGTATTTAAGACTTAGAATATCTTAGTCTGCTGAAGAACTTACCAGATTAATAGCCACTGCTTCCTTCCATATTTTATCATTGCATATTCCTGCGTTATTTACTACAATATGTAGTTCATCAAACTTTTTGATGGTTTCTTTGAAAGCCTCTGAAATGATAAAGACATACATAAATGAAACCAAAGTTTGAAATTAGACGGCTTTATTTACAATTACTAGCTATGTGTATAATTAGTTAATTACATACAGTACCATACATAAGCAATTAAAATAGTTTTGTGCGAGATCGTGCGTATTTGCTTGTTTTCCGCACAGAACCAATAAGCGGTAAGTGTGAAATACCACATTCAGTATTCCCAACGTAACACACATAACAATTTCCCTCTTCTTACCGCTTAAGCGCGACATTCATTTTACTGCTTTAGGCTTTTAACATATTATTTTTAGAGACGTTTAACATAGTAATAATTATAAATTGGAAACTTACCACTGCAATTTCACCTAAATTGCAATGTTAATTATTGTTTTTAAATATTTGAAAAAATTAAGTAAATTCTACTACTCCACGAAACTTATTGCATTCCTGATACAAGTAACATTAAGGAAGCCGTGAAAAAATCAACAAGATTCCAGATGCCGATGTTATTACTGCAATATGTTATATAAATAATATTGCTAAAATATTAAAATGAAAAAAAAATCATTACATAACCTTACCGTTTGTTTTAAGTTCGCATTTATAGAATGGGGGAAAAAAAAGACAGACGTATATCACGGCCTGCTGGAGTATAGTAAACACAGAAAACATTTTATAGCAACAATGTTGAAGAAAGATATTTTGGTGTTCCGAAGTTGCCGTCATTAAACAGAAACCAACATGGAGATTTCATTGCAACTAATTAGAAATTCGTCTTTCAGGTATGTAATAAACGATCTTCACACAAAATAATATACGATACACGAGCGGTATGTTTGTTTTCATGTTCTCAGAAATAAAAAAAGCTCAACTACGTTTCGCTTTTTCAATCTTTTCCTCGACCATGAAAACGTCAACATACCGCTCTTGTAACGTATATTACTATTCTTTCTTGTTATGATAATAGTATTATTTATTTATTGGTCTGACCCAATATTTGGGTTTGCCCTGCGACACAGAATAGCTCACAATAAAATTTAAAATGAAAAATTATATAAACAGGTTTGAGACAAAAGTGATTAAGACATAAGAAAAAAATAGAACCAAGTATAATTTAAATTGAATGTACGCCATAAAGATGCTTACGAAATATCGTTACAGAAAATTTTATAATGGTGGTGACGATGGCATCTTGAAAATCTTTCGTCAGCTTGTATTTTTCCCTCCACTTTGCAAAGGCTTTCGGAATGGTGCCTCTCGCTCCAAAGAAGAGACCGGTAATTGTGATTTTTTCTATGTTGTATTTCGCCGATAGATACTGAATCGTGGGCTCGTAGATTTTCTTTTTCTCTTCGTTCACTTCAGATGGTTGAGTGGCTGAGATTTCAAATCTGATCGTAGGATCAATTATTTCGGCTGTCTGTTTATTTCTATTTATAGCTATGATATCGATCCTACGATTGCTCCCACCATCAGCAATACAATGAACTTCCTCGTGAACGTCTAGATTTTTGGATCGAAGTGCATCTGCGATCATAGAACGTATGGTGTTGTGACGTTTTATTCTGAGTACTTCTCCCAGTGGACAACTCCCAAGCACATGTGGTAAAGTTTCATACTCACTGCAGTGCCTACAATGGGTTGTGCCTGTAGAGCAACCAGGAAGAGAACGTACTGGTGCCACCATCGCAATCATTTTTAGCATTTCTCTCCACTCTGAACTTGATAATCCTTCATGTTCGATGATCCACGAGTTGGCTGCAGGTACTTCTTCAAACATTACAACTCCTTTTCCTTTCTGGCCGTATGCACAGTATGGGAAGTATTGTGGTTTAGAAAAAAAATATCGACTTATGTTTACGAATGATTTCATTCAAAAAGGATCAATAAAAAATATAATAATTTTCGCCGAACAATTGTAATATTTCATTTTATGTGTAATTTGGGAATTTTATACAAAAAATTTAATTTAAGATAGTAAATTGAGACTAGTATCATCTTCAGTTTAATTTATAAATAATTGCAAGTTAACAGGATATATAGTTATAATCCAACTCCATAAGATCGTATAATACTATTGACGCAGTTTTGTCAGTGTCTTCTTGGCCTTCAAAAGAGAGACTTGGTATGTAGTAAATTCTTTGACCTTACTAAAGCCTTTGATACGGATTCTCATGTTTCTCTCATACGTAAAATTAAGTTTTATGGCTTTGTAAATTAATGCAGTCTTATCTTTGGAACAGATATCAGTATGTTTATATTAATCGAAATAATACATTAGAGCACAAATTGGTTAAGGATGGTGTCCCTCAATGTTCCATTTTGGATCCTGTTCTTTTTATTGTACGTATATTAACAATACCCGCCAACGTTAAAACTGGACATATGATGCCTTACCTTTTTGCAGATGATCTTGCACTAAAAATTAGCTGTAAATTCAGTGATATTATTTCTGTTAATGATCTTCAATTACTTATTCATAACTGGTGCAATGCAAATTCTCTTTCACTTAATAGTGATAAAACTGTAGACATTAAAATTACTTTAAATCGTAATGAAACTTTATCTACAAATTCAACTCGACTTCTTGGCATTCAGATTGAACCTAATCTTGATTGGAACGCTCATGTTAATCACATGGTCGAATAGCTAATGCGCAAAATAGGCGAAAAATTTAGTCAAAAATTTTGTTTCGATACTCCGAAAACTACATTTACAATTCCACACAATTCGTCTGATAACGTAATACCAAGTTCTGTACTGGTGAAGATGGCGCTGATGAATGTGTTTTCGGTGTTCGGGGCAGATGACGCTGAACAGGGGCGGGGCTCGATGTTTACTGTATCTGATCGGTTCGATGTCTCCATAACCACAGTTGAAAGGAAGTGTTGCTATAGGAAGGAAGTGCTGGCTGTGATAGGAAGTGAATTTAAGGTGAAATCACAGTCTACTATATACAGTCACGAAGCTTGGGGTGATTTTTTGCATTTCTCGCGATAGTTGCTAGCCGCTTGGAGCGCTGTGAGTACTAGGAACAATAGATTGTGTCACTGCCATCGTGATCTAATACAGGCCGTAAGGCAGACCATGTGACTCGCTTAACCCAATCACGAAGGGCGGCGTTTCAACCATATAAATTAATTGGAATGCATAAAGAGTAACATATATTTCTCTAAAATGTAGTGTAAGTGCATTAATAGAATTTAAAACAATGATTAGGAGACACTTCAGACATAATTCCTTGCGAATTAAGATGAAATATTATTTTTGGTGTGAAAATTACGTTGTTCGTATGTGTAATACCTGTCTTTATTTCGATTAAATATTGCGAAATTCTTCTACATTCATTTATGCACGAGTCAATAATTTTCAGTTGCACCGCACGACTATTTAGACATCTTGAAATTATAGGTTATGTTTACTGTACCAGTTGCCCATTTCTGTCTAATTTTAGTGGTCTCCAATGCCCTGCCACTACATACAGTATGTATGTTATGTCATATGGAAATTACAGGTTATGTTTACTATATTTAACTTATATTCCTATATTCGCAATTATACATTATAATGAAGCATAATGTCATGTATGACACCAGTCACATTCTATTTGTATTTTAATACTACAATTGAGTACTGAATTATTGTATTTATCTACTACCTAAGAGACAAAGTAACACAATCGTAACTAACTCATAGGAGTGGTATGGTAAATTTTATGTCTACAATTAATGAAGGTAGATGTGCTAAATTAAAATTACAATATAAATTCGTTTTTATCGAACCTCAGAATAGCTTCCATTCTAAACTATGTTCATACGAACAGATTATGTTAACACGTAAAATTCTCTTCACATTAAAATAACACAGTTTCGTAATTATTTCTGCAACATATTGCGCAACAAGAAGTAAACGGAACTTATGGATACATTACACTAAATAAAACTTAGCAATGATACGCAATAAAGTTATAATATTTCACTGAGCTCCATACACTGAAATAGAAAACCCGAACATACATTACGGCCTGGTCTAGATCGAAAAGGCATTGACTGTGCCGTATTTCGCTTTGTTGTGAAAAGTTGTGTAAACTGTGAAATGTTCGTTATCGGTTGTAATAACTGTAAATGGCTAAAATACAATAATTTGAATAATAATATGGAACAAGAAGACGTTTGTGGTACTATAAATATTGTAAGAAAAAGAAGAAGAGTTATCCTTCTTCCGAAAGAGCCAGGAAGGTGAGTTTATAAAATATAATATATGCTTTATGAAAATAATATATAAACCTTATGTATTTCATATTTCAATAGTGGAAGAAAAGTGTTAATTTAAAAAAAAATACGATATCAAAAGTACAATACATTTTATCGTCTGCTGGGGAAAGGGTCTGTGATGAGGCGTTAGTAGCGATCCTGGTGGTTAGCAACTATCTATGGATGCATATTTCAACAGTCTATGTTTGCATATTTAGTAAGTATTGAGCTTCGTGAATGTATATACTAGACTGTGGTGAAATGTCATTTATAAGAACGGTCACAAATCGTGGCGTCTAATGCAATGTTAAGGACAATTTAAAATATAGAAAACATCGTAAAATGAGTGCGGGAAATATTTCGTGGAGATGCGCGAAAAGAAATGTACCGCAATTTTACGGACTAACGCAAATGTTGGTGAAATTAAGTTGGGTGAGTGTTCCAGCAAAACTGTTTTTCCTTCCAAGTTACATAGATGAGTGGCTGCTTTCTTACATCGCTGCAATATTTAAGAAGGATGATAAAGTATATACGTACTAATAATAATAGAGGATTAAGTGTTAATGTATCAGTGTGCAAACTATTTAGTAAAATACTAAAAATAAGATTGGAGAATAGTACAGTACTCTCCCGTATTCGCGCGAGGGTGTGTGTGTGTGTGTGTGTGTGTGTGTGTATGTGCATGTTAACACTACAATTGGGTATACACCCATGGCAGTTATATATAATATACAATAATAAAATTACAATAATTACAGTAATAAAATTATAATAATTAGGGAGCGGATTTTTATGTGCTAAAAATTTAAATATATTAATTTTTTTATGTGCTGAAAAGTACGAAATTATTTGCTAAAAATAAAAAAAAAATATATATATATTTTTTAAATATGACAAAAATACCTTACTTAGCTTAAAAAAAATGTTACTAGGTATTCAGCAACCACACTTGAGTGCTAGTAGTTGGCCGAGAATTGCAGTGAACAACAAAGATCATCTCCAAATTCTCCATCACAAATGCATGCCGATTATCTCTGAACAACGACTTATACTGTGAAAACGATCTTTCCACATCACAGGACACGTACACCGTCAATTTCACCTACAGGCACATCCTCCAATACTTGAGCAACTTTACACATTTTTTTATATCCACTGTTTTTCCTAAACACATTCTGGAATTTGTCCCTTAGTAATTGTGCTTCTGAACCTGGTAGTTTAATTTCCACGGCACGCACCTCCCTGTTTCAGACAACAGGTTTTTCGATGTTCCGAGTTATTTTATGGTGTCACACAAAAAGCTTAAATTTCCTAATAGGAAAGCCAAATCGTTTTTTAAGCAACCATCTTTCAGTGTATCTTGAAGGATATCGATTGACGAAGCCCGATAACAGGAAATCATAACAAGATATATTGCCTTACTTGATAGACATGAGCGAGAGGCGAGAGATTTGTTTAAATTAAATAATGTTCATACCCAGTTCTTATCTGTTGTGTTTCACAAACAAAGCGTGGAATGAAATCATCTTCAGCAACAATAAACATTCCTAATTTTGTGTTACAAGATCTCTCCTCCTTGTCCATGTCAATTTATTCTCTAATAATAACATTGATATGCTGCCTAGCAGTTCTCAGAACTTCAGGCGATACTATTACGAAAATGGATCACGGATACGCCACACAGCGCTTAGAAACACGAAGCAACCAAGAATTCTTAAAAAAGATAACGTACTTCTGAGTGATATAATTGATTTAGTTTTAAAATATTTAAAAGTTCTTGTAAAAATTATTTAAGTAAAAAAACTCCAAGATTTATGTGTTTATAATAGATAGAAAATATGTATTTACATAATTTTTTTGTAAAAATATGTGTTTTTATGTGAAATAAAATTCGGGTTTTAAACTTGAAACTTCATATTCGGAATTTTTAACTTTGTTAATTGTGTTTTATCACACGCAAAAAGAATATTTAATTACATAGGAATCTGCTCCATAATAATAATTACAGCAATAAAACATGAAATAAATGTAAATTTAATTCTAACTATAAATAAATGCAATAAACCTAGGACTATAAATAAAAACTATTCTATAATAACGCCTACTATAAGCAAAACGTAAACCTAACTTATAAGTATTTCTATTAAACCCAACTATATCAACTTAAGTAATTACAAGTCATCTTAATTAATTATATATCATCTTAATTACATATCACAACTTGATAATTATACTGCACTTAAAATTACATTTTCAGTCTAATCTTCTCAACCTTTCCTTAAATGTATTGATTTTGAGAGGACCACCCTGAAAGGCTGCCGCAGGTAAGCTGTCCCAGTGTACTATTGTGCTGCTTACAAAGGAAAATTTTGCCACGTCTGTTCTTTGTTTTCTGCATTGAAACTTCCTAATATGATCAGCCCTGCCTAAGTATGATGGTGTCACTAATCTAGCACTGATGTCGATCCATGCTTTGTGTCCCATTTGTGCCTTAAACAATGCACTCAGTCTGGTTTTTCGTCTCCTTGATTTGAGAAATTCCCACCGTAAGTCTTTTACTATCTCTTCGCCAAGTCCCTTTCCCATTTAAGTTCCGAAACCTAAACTAATATGGGAAATCGCGGATAATAGGCCTAGCGAATCCTATAAATAATAAATTTCATGGCGCGTCCTCAGGTTCCGGATCGAGGAGACGGCCTCCAGATATGGAGGGTAGCTGTGAATATATTGAATAAACAGTCGCGGACAGCCGATGAGGGGTGGTCCTCCAGCTTGGAGGTTGGGCGAAGGGCTGACAACCCATTACTGTAAAAAAAACAGCTTGTTACGAAACTTCAAAATAAGCCTCGGGATGGGAGTGATTCTCTGGCACGACTACAGCAAAGGAATAAGATTATGAGATTTGGTACTTGGAATGTTACAAGTCTATATAGAACAGGAGGGGTAACATTAGTAGTAAAATAACTAGCTAGATATAGAATAGACTTCGTGGGAATACAGGATGTTAGGTTAGATGGTAACGGCATAGCACAAATAGGAGATTACTTGTATTATGGGGAAGGAAACGATAATCACCAATTAGGAATAGGATTCTTTATCTATAAAAGAATAAAATCAGCAGTAAAAAAGATCGAATTTATCAGTGATAGGTTATTGTATTTAGTACTTAGGGGAGAGTCGGGTAGTATCGGACATCGGGTAGTATCGGACAGTGCGTTTCTTTCATGTACCACCATATGGTAGTACCTGAATGACATGGTTACGATTCTCTATGCGACATCACAGAAACGTAACCATGTCAATCAGGTACTATCATCGTGTGGTAGATGAAAGAAACTCACTGTCCGATATTACCCGCTGTCCGATACTACCCGACTCTCCCCTAAGGGTAGATGGTGCGATATCATAGTTATAAATGCTCACGCCCATACAGAAGAGAAAGACGACCATATAAAGGATAGCTTCTGTGAGGAATTGGACACACTCTTGATCAGTTACCTAGATATCACATGAAAATTTAATTGGGAGATTTCAATGCTAAAGTAGGACGGGAGGATATTTTTAAACCAACTATTGGAAAAGAGAGCCTACACGTAACTAGTAAACTAGTAATGATAATGGAGTTAGGTTAGTCAACTTTGCGACATCAAAAAATCTTCTGAACAGGTGGAAAAATTCAAATACCTGGGAACAACAGTAAAAAATATAAATGATACTCGGGAGGAAATTAAACACAGATTAAATATGGGAAATGCCTGTTATTATTCGATTGAGAAGCTTTTATCATCCAGTCTGCTGTCAAAAAATCTGAAAGTTGGAATTTATAAAATAGTTATATTACCGGTTGTTCTTTATGGTTGTGAAACTTGGACTCTCACTTTGAGAGAGGAACATAGGTTAAGGGTGTTTGAGAATAAGGTGCTTAGGAAAATATTTGGGGCTAAGAGGGATGAAGTTACAGGAGAATGGAGGAAGTTATACAACACAGAACTGCACGCATTGTATTCTTCACCTGACATAATTAGGAACATTAAATCCAGACGTTTGCTATGGGCAGGGCACGTAGCACGTATGGGCGAATCCAGAAATGCATATAGAATGTTAGTTGGGAGGCCGGAGGGAAAAAGGCCTTTAGGGAGGCTGAGACGTAGATGGGAAGATAATATTGAAATGGATTTGAGGAAGGTGGGATATGATGATAGAGACTGAATTAATCCTACACAGGATAGGGACCGATGGCGGCCTTATGTGAGCGCTGCAATGAACGTCTGGGTTCCTTAAAAGCCAGTAAGTAAGTAAGTAATAATAATAATAATATTAGTTTCATATTATTGCACTTGTGAAGACGGTCGCTCTCCGTCTTCTATCGCTTCTCAGAGTTTGTCCCAGAAGTCGTTACTCACTCTGTAAAACAACTAATTTATTTGCAGAGAATAAAATGTATTTACCTTCAATTTCTTCCCCTTTGGATACGTCGGTCTTCATAAACAGTACCCGATTTTTTCCAAATTCTTTTTCGAGATCTTGCAGTACTGTTGCAGCCTTAGATGCATTCACGTCGCATATTGAAAGTCCCTGTAAAACAAGTTTTAATTTTTACTTCACCTTAGTTTAGAAAATAATATAGTATTAATGTGTGGCGGAGTAATACTCGAGCTACTAAATGTAGATAGAAATATTCTATGAAAGCCTTCCTACAACTACCATTTTCACAATGTTAAAATATTTACTGCTTTCAGTTTCAAATCCTTTATGTTTATTTAGTAATCTTTTGGTTATTATTAATAGTACTTTACCTTGACTCCCTGTCGAAGAAGCTCTTTGGCGATAGCAAGTCCAATGCCTTGAGCTGCTCCTGTTACAAGGGCTACTTTTCCCTTAGGATCCATTTTAACTAAAAGAAATGAAAACCAAATTTAGTTTGTCCCGTCACTTCAGGTAAGCACAAAATTTAATAGACTATAGACTAGTCCGTATGTTTAATTATTCGCCATGGTTTGTTTGTTATGTATTTATTAGTGTGTTCGTTTCTGTGAAATAAACAGAAATAGCCTCTGATGAAAAGGCAAGTGGGCCTAATAGTTTACTAAAGCACTTACTATGACGTTTCTCAAGATTATTTAGAATGATCTGGTTAATAGATCCATATGCTTTTAGGCCAGGCCTGGGAGGAAATAACTCGATTGGGTCACTGCAGACTAACCCTTAACTCCCTCCTCCACCTTTCCCGGCAGAGACAGTTATGTATCGGACCGATACGAGTAGACATGAAGGCGCATTGCTGAGTGACGGATTGTATAAGTCGCGCATTAAAGCTTTCGGATCTCGCTGGTCGCCTAAAATCCACCACTGATGCACAATGTTTTACTGTGTGTTATAAAGCGGTGAAGCGAAAAGGACATGTGCAGGGGTATTTTCTTTATTTCCCCTTCGTCTTTATGCTCAAGGCTGTTATAGATCACACTCGTATGAATACAATTAAGTAATTAGGTGAATGTTATTTATGTCCCGCCCACTATAGGAGACATCCTAAACACTACACTAATCCTAAACATTTAGTATAACTTGTTGCTTGTGTAGGCAGTCTTCTACATTACATTTGCGAAAATTTGTTTATAGCTCAACATTGGCAGTGATAAAAGTGTGATATATTCGGGTGAAACGAGCGTTGAGCGACTTCCGCCGATTTTGGAATAGACACCGACGCACTTGAACTGCCAACATAGAAAACAAAACATCACACTCAATCGCTTTCACCTTCATCTTGACGGGATAATAAAAGCCTAAACTAACCTAACCTATCCTAAGTGCGTCGGTGTCTATTCCAAAATCGGCGGAAGTCGCTCAACGCTCGTTTAACCAATATTCGTTCAGTGGGCAGTGGATACTCTACATTGACCAGTAATGAAAACTTTTGAAAAATAGAGAAAAAACTAAATTCATATTGCAGAAAATAAAAATATACACAACTTAGCTTACCATACGAAGTTGGGGGTGTACAGATACGAAAAGAAAAATTGGAGCTCCCTTATTGTGTTATGTGCATTAAAAAAGGAATCTCTGTATATTATGCTACTTGTGGACAGTCGTGCGAAATTGTTGCTTTACATACAGGTGGACTCCCATCAAGACTAGCACCAAATTTCAATTCCGTATCTGTACGCGTTCGTGGAGAGGAAGTTGGGCGGTTGACATTAACAGTATGGAGACTGGAAAATGACCGCGAAGTATGGAAATTTTGAACCAGAGGGAGCCGTTAGAATCTATGAAACCACATTATTATTACTACAACTACGTATTATTATTATTACCAGATGCGGCGCAGGGTATCGAAATGCATTAAGTTACGATCGCACTCACCACTGTGTTGTGTAGATCAAGGGGAATGGGAGAGTGAGAGTGCAATTACTTCTTGTCTCAACATATAAACATTGCCACAGTAGGACACAAAATAAATGTTCACGTTTACAAATATAATATACACAGTACATTTCTAGTACAAAAAATGAATGCCTAACATTGCACGTTACAAGTTTTAATAATATAAAATAATCATTTGTGTGTGAACAGAATAGAAAAAAAATATATACAGTACTTACATAAAATACATTTGTTAACAATTCAGTGCACCGAATTACAAGGTACATAAAATTTTTTCAAGAAACGCCTTGAAATATTTTTGAAAGGGATGTTGGCATGTACCAGCATTATACAGAAATGCCGATGAAATTCTTTTTCAAGTTTTATGTCTGATTTTGATTTTGAAGGCCAGGTTTGACTGTATAATTAAATATTTCCCATCTACCGCTTACTATTACACTGCTTTTGAAAGAATTGAGTGCTATCTTTCCTTATACTGTTTTAACAATTTCCAAAATTCAGTGTTTCTTTTTCCTTTACTAAGGAAATATTCCTTTCCGAACTTCTCTATAGGTTCGTTCTAAAGGGAATGTTGGTGCTCTTATTTCTCGACATTTTCCTCACTAGTGTGAATTAAGAAACAGTGAAATTAACACTAACACAAATATGTAAGTATAAATAATCAAATAAATGAAAATAAATAAAATATACTTGTTTACTTATAGGATCTCAAGTACGTGTGGTGATTGCAAGGACCCACGCCAAGCAGAATTAAAAAGGCGGTAATGTAATTTCTTACGAAACCAACTGTACTCTCACAGTGCCTTCCCACCCCATGGGTCATGACGTCCTGTATAATCCGTGCGTTCCGAACTTCAGTCTCGAGAAATCGGTGACCCTAGGGTGCAGTCTGATTATTACTTACTTACTGGATTTTAAGGAACCCGGAGGTACATTGCCGTCCTCACATAAGCCCGCCATTGGTCCCTATCCTGAGCAAGATTAATCCAGTCTCTACCATCATATCCCACCTCTCTCAAATCCATTTTAATATATAATTCCCATCTACGTCTTGGCTTCCCCAAAAGTCTTTTTCCCTCCGGCCTCCCAACTAACACTCTATATGCATTTCTAGATTTACCCATACGTGCTACATGCCCTGCCCATCTCAAACGTCTGGATTTAATGTTCCTAATAATGTCAGGTGAAGAATACAATGCGTGGAGTTCTGTGTTGGGTAACATTCTCCATTCTCCTACAACTTCATCCCTCTTAGCCCCAAATATTTTCCTAAGCACTTATTCTCAAACACCCTTACCCTATGTTCCTCTCTCAAAGTGAGATTCCAAGTTTCACAGCCATAAAGAACAACCGGCAATATAACTGTGTTATAAATTCTAACTTTCAGATGTTTTGACAACAGACTGGATGATAAAAGCTTCTCAGCCGAATAATAACACGCATTTCCCATATTTTTCTGCCGAGTATCATTTATATTTGTTACTGTTGCTCCCAGGTATTTGAATTTTTCCACCTCGTCAAAGGATAAATTTCCAATTTTTATATTTCCATTTCGTACAATATTCTTGTCACGAGACATAATCATATACTTTGTCTTTCGGGAATTTACTTCCAACCCTATTTCTTTACTTGCTTCAGATAAAATTTCCGTGTTTTCCCTAATCGTTTGTGGATTTTCTCCTAACATATTCACGTCATCCTCATAGACAAGCAGCTGATGTAACCCGTTCAATTCCAAACCCTCTCTGTTATCCTGGACTTTCCTAATGGTATACTCTAGCTAGAGCAAAGTAGAAAGTAAAGGTGATAGTGCATCTCCTTGCTTTAGTCCACAGCTGATTATTAGTAATTTTATTATTTGAATTTCTATTGAAATTATAATAATCACAACGAAAAATATACTCCCTCGCTATAACTATTAATAAAAAATTCACAGTAACTAAAATATTTGTTTAAATTCTTTAAAATAGAGAAACAAAAAATATATAACATAATTGAATAAATCTACTACTACTACTACTTTCGTTACTACATTCACATTACTGCTACTAATACCACTCTCACCACTCACACTGTTGTCACTGCCACTGCCACTGCCAGTACTACTACAAGGTATAACAGTCTTTCTAGAATCTAGACGAATGAACATTTGTAATAGAAGCTATGCGACTTAATCACCACACGAGGGCGGGCAGTGTCAGGCAGTTAGAAGTTAGATAACGCAGACATGCTATTTTATCAAGTGAAAGTACAGTCATTACTTGAGCAAATACTGTATAATGACGGCTTTCTGTTGACTTATTATGTAATTATTGAGTGTAATTAGTTACCACTGCCACCGAATATTTACCCATTTGCAGTGTGAATAAATACATACATACCACATTTTTTAAAATTCATATTATATGTCATATTATGTATCATGAACTGTAATATACTATACTATGATATATCATAATATTTGTATAACTTAAATTATATATTACTAAATGTACTATAATAACTTATAATGCAATATAAATATCGAATAAATACTCTAATATAATGTACCTGAGAAAGATTTTCTTTAAGTTGTATTAATTTGTGGTCATATCATATCATATCATATCATATCATATCATATCATATCATATCATATCATATCATATCATATCATATCATATCATATCATATCATATCATATCATATATCATATCATATCATATATTATATTATATTATATATTAACAGGCTGACAATAATGCACTTTGTGAATCGGATATGAGAATTAGCTACAAAATTTGGCACGAAATTGCAAAGGAATTGAAAACATTCAACGAAGGTAACTTCATCAAGCGATGTTTAACTATATTGGCAGATGAACTCTGTCCACAGCAAGTAGGGGAAGTGGAAGCCATAAGCCTCTCTTGTAGAACCGTGATGAGGAGATTGCAGTATGTGCGTATGAGTTATGTAAGTAAGCCTAATGATTTGTGTGTGTGCATAGAGCGAAGTTTATTTCATTAAATTAATAAGAGTGTTGTAAAGTCTGTACTGTACAATGGATTGATGTAATATCCTTATAAACTGTTATGTACTGACAGACTGAATGACTAGAACAACCGTGGCTCTTGTTATATTAATGCAGGGAAGGTAGTTGTACTGCGAGTCCGCCACTGCGTGAGCGTTCTGCTCTGGCTTGGAATTGAAGTGCCTTGCGGAGCGAGAGCAGCTCTGGCCGACTAAATGGAGCCGCTCTCATGCCCGGCCCTGGTTAGTGGTGTAATGTTATCTCTCCTTCTTAGTGTTGTCCCTGATCAGGGGTGTTACCAATTTTAGCGACAAGTTGCTAGTTCTAGCGGTTTTGAGGGGAAATTACGAAATAGCGACCAACGATTTTTCTGGAGTTTTTTATTAATAATTTGGTGATATAGTTAGTGATTTTTATGTTTTATCATCTTACATGTTTTTAATAACATGTATTTGGAAACAATAATTTTACATTTTTAATATGTATGTATGTATGTATGTATGTATGTATGTATGTATGTATGTATGTATGTATGTATGTATGTATGTATGTATGTATGTAAATGTTAAAAGTTATGTTTTATTTAACGACGGTCGCAACTACCGAAGTTATATCTTCGTTGCCGGTGTGCCGGAATTTTTGTCTCGCCAGTAAATCTACTGACATGAGCCTTTCGCATTTAAGCACACTTAAATGCCATCGACCTGGCCCGGGATCGAACCCGCAACCTCGGGCATAGAAGGCCAGCGCTATACCGACTGCGGTAACCAGGCCGTATGTATGTATGTATGTATGTATGTATGTATGTATGTATGTATGTATGTATGTATGATTAACAGTACAATTGAGTATATACCCTGTGGCGGTGATACATAATATACAACTACTAAATCCACAATTTGGGACATCTGGCTGATATCTACGGCTGACCACTAGGATCCAGAATACAAAGCAGAGATTAACTTTAAAATAAAATACAATATTATTTGCGGAGAGAATATAGAACAATAATAAATTTAAAAATAAAATACAGTTTGATTTCGGAGAATCTATACAAATAATAATTCTGTAGCCGTAATTTTTCTGGTGATTTTCGATTTTCCAAAAATAATTGGTCCTAACATATATAATTAACCACACTGAAACCGAAAATCGCTTTTTTGAAATTTTTGTTTGTATGTCTGTCTGTATGTTTGTTACTTTTTCACGCGATAATGGCTGAACGGATTTCGATGAAAATTGGAATATAAATTAAGTTCGTTGTAACTTAGATTTTAGGCTATATGGCATTCAAAATACATTATTTAAAAGGGGGGTTGTAAGGGGGCCTGAATTAAATAAATCGAAATATCTCGCTTATTATTGATTTTTGTGAAACATGTTACATAACAAAAGTTTCTTTAAAAATAATTTTCGATAAGGTTTATTCCTTGAAAAATTTTGATAGGACTGATATTTAATGAGAAAAATTAGTTTTAAAATTAAAATAACTGCCACGGCCATGTAATGAATTAAAAAACAAATGACTTCGTCTATAAGGGGCCTTGGACAGCAACAATCGAAAGCTATGAAAGATAGCCTACAGAGAATGTTTCTGTGTTTGTATGAGGTAATATCGGAAGCTAAATTAACCGATTTGTATAATTAATTATTATTTCACCATTGGAAAGTGTAGTTTCTCTAGATGGACATAATGCTATAATGTTATTACAGTAACTTCTGATATAATATAATGTAATGTAATATAATATAATATAATATAATATAATATAATATAATATAATATAATATAATATAATATAATATAATATATGTAATGTAATATTATATAATATAATTTAAGTTATTTGAAGGATTTAGAACCATAGTGGGCCAAACGCCATTTACTGAATACGTAGAAAACAAGGGTTAAAATTAAGTTATTACCATAATTCAATTAAAACCTATAACAAGTGAAATAAAATATACACATTAAATCTAAATGATGTCAATCTTCATTAAACTATGGTTGCATGTAATAAAAATTAAGAAACTTGTTAAAGGAATTGTCATTGCACCAAATGAGTGTCTGTGGACCAAAATGATCGCATTTTAATTATTTGGATGCAATTTAAATTAAGTAACATATTAAACGATTTATCCTTCTATCAAACACGAATGTTCCCTGCATCAAATGTCCTATTTTAATTATGTAATTACTTTATATTTATTTCTAACGGGTACAGCGGAGCGCACGGGTACGGCTAGTAATACAATACATACAGTAATATAGTAATAAAATTACAATAATTACAGCAATAAAAGAAAATAGCCTTTACAGTCTTCTACCCTGAGATCGGTTCACTTCGCTTGATTTATTTAGAGGCGTTTCCATTTTACAAACAATTACATGCCGAAACAACTACTTTTACGTTTAGTATATAACACCAATTAAATAATATAAATTATAAATGTTCGCCAAGATTTACTACCTACACTACACTTCAGTTGAGGCAATAACTGAACTTATGTAATACTGCCACAACGATATTATATTGCATTGATGTGAAAATTGGACTGAACTGTACCGCTATGCCTGAGTTACTAGATTGCGTCACATGAATCATTCCGAGCTATTGTCTTCGCTGCCACCAGTAATCCTTCGTCAGACAAGTAAAGCTACCAGTATTAAACGTTAATTAAAAACAATTGCACTCTTTTCAGGGCTAGGATTCTTAGATAAATAAATATTTTATTTGCAGTGTAATAGAAACTCGTAATTGTGTTTTAAGTCTCGGACAAAGTCACCTGAGCACATATTTTAAATTTTATTTCACATAAAAACACGTATTTTGAATTTTAAAAATTTAAATACATATTTTCAAATATTCACATAAAACACGAAAATAAGTTTTCATCAAATAATTTTCGACAAGAGCCTCATTTCACTCTTTTCAGGGCTAGGATTCTTAGATAAATAAATATTTTATTTGCAGTGTAATAGAAACTCGTAATTGTGTTTTAAGTCTCGGACAAAGTCACCTGAGCACATATTTTAAATTTTATTTCACATAAAAACACGTATTTTGAATTTTAAAAATTTAAATACATATTTTCAAATATTCACATAAAACATGAAAATAAGTTTTCATCAAATAATTTTCGACAAGAGCCTCATTTCACTCTTTTCAGGGCTAGGATTCTTAGATAAATAAATATTTTATTTGCAGTGTAATAGAAACTCGTAATTGTGTTTTAAGTCTCGGACAAAGTCACCTGAGCACATATTTTAAATTTTATTTCACATAAAAACACGTATTTTGAATTTTAAAAATTTAAATACATATTTTCAAATATTCACATAAAACATGAAAATAAGTTTTCATCAAATAATTTTCGACAAGAGCCTCATTGCACTCTTTTCAGGGCTAGGATTCTTAGATAAATAAATATTTTATTTGCAGTGTAATAGAAACTCGTAATTGTGTTTTAAGTCTCGGACAAAGTCACCTGAGCACATATTTTAAATTTTATTTCACATAAAAACGCGTATTTTGAATTTTAAAAATTTAAATACATATTTTCAAATATTCACATAAAACATGAAAATAAGTTTTCATCAAATAATTTTCGACAAGAGCCTCATTGCACTCTTTTCAGGGCTAGGATTCTTAGATAAATAAATATTTTATTTGCAGTGTAATAGAAACTCGTAATTGTGTTTTAAGTCTCGGACAAAGTCACCTGAGCACATATTTTAAATTTTATTTCACATAAAAACACGTATTTTGAATTTTAAAAATTTAAATACATATTTTCAAATATTCACATAAAACATGAAAATAAGTTTTCATCAAATAATTTTCGACAAGAGCCTCATTTCACTCTTTTCAGGGCTAGGATTCTTAGATAAATAAATATTTTATTTGCAGTGTAATAGAAACTCGTAATTGTGTTTTAAGTCTCGGACAAAGTCACCTGAGCACATATTTTAAATTTTATTTCACATAAAAACACGTATTTTGAATTTTAAAAATTTAAATACATATTTTCAAATATTCACATAAAACACGAAAATAAGTTTTCATCAAATAATTTTCGACAAGAGCCTCATTGCACTCTTTTCAGGGCTAGGATTCTTAGATAAATAAATATTTTATTTGCAGTGTAATAGAAACTCGTAATTGTGTTTTAAGTCTCGGACAAAGTCACCTGAGCACATATTTTAAATTTTATTTCACATAAAAACACGTATTTTTAATTTTAAAAATTTAAATACATATTTTCAAATATTCACATAAAACATGAAAATAAGTTTTCATCAAATAATTTTCGACAAGAGCCTCATTTCACTCTTTTCAGGGCTAGGATTCTTAGATAAATAAATATTTTATTTGCAGTGTAATAGAAACTCGTAATTGTGTTTTAAGTCTCGGACAAAGTCACCTGAGCACATATTTTAAATTTTATTTCACATAAAAACACGTATTTTGAATTTTAAACATTTAAATACATATTTTCAAATATTCACATAAAACATGAAAATAAGTTTTCATCAAATAGTTTTCGACAAGAGCCTCATTTCACTCTTTTCAGGGCTAGGATTCTTAGATAAATAAATATTTTATTTGCAGTGTAATAGAAACTCGTAATTGTGTTTTAAGTCTCGGACAAAGTCACCTGAGCACATATTTTAAATTTTATTTCACATAAAAACACGTATTTTGAATTTTAAAAATTTAAATACATATTTTCAAATATTCACATAAAACATGAAAATAAGTTTTCATCAAATAATTTTCGACAAGAGCCTCATTGCACTCTTTTCAGGGCTAGGATTCTTAGATAAATAAATATTTTATTTGCAGTGTAATAGAAACTCGTAATTGTGTTTTAAGTCTCGGACAAAGTCACCTGAGCACATATTATAAATTTTATTTCACATAAAACACGTATTTTTAATTTTAAAAATTTAAATACATATTTTCAAATATTCACATAAAACATGAAAATAAGTTTTCATCAAATAATTTTCGACAAGAGCCTCATTTCAGATTAATCATTACGCGAATGTTCAGTGCAGTTGCTTACGACACTGAAAGTGGAAGTACTTCAAGTGTCTAGAAGTCCGAAGTTTAGAATGTTAAATGTTATGTTTTATTTAACGACGCTCGCAACTGCAGAGGTTATATCAGCGTCGCCGGATGTGCCGGAATTTTGTCCCGCAGAAGTTCTTTTACATGCCAGTAAATCTACTGACACGAGCCTGTCGCATTTAAGCACACTTAAATGCCATAGACCTGGCCCGGGATCGAACCCGCAACCTTGGGCATTAAAGGCCAGCGCTATACCAACTCGCCAACCAGGTCGCCCCGAAGTTTTGAGGGATATGAATAATTTCAAGGGAAAAAATTGTGCCGGGACCGGTTATCGATCCCAGGACCTTTGACTTTGAGCACCAACGCTCTATCGACTGAGTTACCAAGGAACTACAACCGACACCGTCTCAATTTTTCCCTTTATATCCACACACCTCAAGTGGGCTGATAAGACACCAGAAACCCAACTTTGAGTGCACACAAACTCAAAGTGTGACATAAATAATTGTAGTTTTCTGTTAACGTACCTACAGTGACATTATATATTATGCAAATCTGGCTTTTAGGTTTAGCTGCCTGTGAAGCAGAATCTTTGGTTTTGCGCACTAGCGCTCTACCAACTGAGCTACCCAGGAACTACAACCAACACCGTCTAAATTTCAAGAGCGATATGTTCGGCATTCTGAATCGATTAGTAACATAGTTGTGAGTCTTTTTTTTTTTGCTAATTCGGAGTTGCGCTTGAGCATGTGTTCGATTCCCGCTTGGCCTGATTACTTTGTAGGATTTTTTTCCGAGGTTTTCCTCAACTGGAAAGCGAGTGTCAGGTAATAACATGGCGAATAATTTGTCTCTTCTCTCCAAATATTTCGCTCTCTCCAATTCCAGTGACTTTAAATAATCTACAGGGACATCATTTTATTTTACTTCAACTTTTATTGTACCTGAGCTTTTGAATATACTTCACTCCCACCCCTTCTACTAACTAAGATCCAACTGTCCACACAGAACTAAGGCCGCAGTACTGAGTTAGTGATTATAGTACGTTTCAGAAATATGTTCGCGTTTTCCAGTGACGAAAATTTCCAATATTGAATCATATTTTCGCACAGGTACTGTCGTCCGTTTGCCTACGTCGCATCCCGATTTCCCCCACCTGCTTCTGCTCGCTCCGCTGTAAAGACTATGGCTGGGCTGTCTTAGCTCTTTTCTGAAAACATTAATTTCTGTTAGAAATTAATTGGACGTCCACGTAATATTATGCAACTGTTTAAAATAACTTAAATAAAAGGGCCTCGCTAAGTAATTAACTATCACGTGATTCACCCCCTTTCTACGATCCTGCGACATAACCACTTGGACGGACAGTAGATAGCATGTCTGAGTAATTTTATCTGTGCGGCTCGGGCAGAAGTGAAGATTGAATTTACAGTACGTAAGATACTCTTTTATAGAGTAGGTACAGTATTATTTCAACATGAGTTACTAAGTATGAAGGACGAAACTGGTAATTGGAATTAGATGCAAAAGTCTATAGTGCGATAATAGGCACAAAAGACCTGTATCGAAATGAACGGCCACCATTTTAAAAAATGTGTTTAAATATCCATATTATGATTATTTTTATTTTTAACTTCATTCTCTATATCGTACGCTAATGTGCTGTAGACAGTATAATATACACTGCATAATGAATACGTTCGCATGGATAACTCAGTTCGTGAGTAATAAACTTACTGTGAATACTGTACTGTATTTTGATTAAACAAAACCTAATGAAAATTATTACACTCAAAATCGCGATATTTCCTACTTTACGTAAATGGATGAGCTACTTTTCTTCCCTCCTGTACCTAGTAAAGCGATCTGTTTGTATTTTACGCCAGTATCATCGAACTCTAGTCATGGAAGGAGGTAACAAACGGTGTTTCCGGGTCTCAATCATTAATCCAAAGGTATAGCCAGGTTAATATTAAAAATGTTAGTAAAAATAAAATGCTGTCCCTGTAGTAGTTGATACAGCGTCATAAAATAACAGATTATAAAGAATTACTTACCTTTTGAAGCAAGCAAGGTGATGAAAACTGAAGGATACTATGCGCAGACTGGTAAAACACTGTGTACTCTTATGTAGTGACTGCTAGAATGTTTGAAACCTAATTGCAAAACCATTACGTTTAAAATAATAATTATAGAACATATTGAAATAAACTAGCTATTTTTATGAATACTTGGCGGATAACGAGGTTATGTAATTAGACGTTCCTTAAGTCAAAGTTCTCACGCGAAGTCCAACTTACTGCTAGCGTGAAATCTCATCATCATTATCATTATCGTCGTCATTATTGGAATATTATTCTTTATTATTTTAATCAGTTATTTAAGAACGTACCAAATGCACGATTATTTGAAGCCGATAAAATTGGTGATAGCGAAGTGTATTTTTGCAAGATAAATTCGAGAATTTGTCATGATACTACACTCACTGATCTTGCCAGACTTCTCATGTTGGTTAGTGTTTATGTAATGTGGAAAGTGGATGATTACATAACAGAGATTTGTACTACTACTTATAAGATTAATTTCTTATTGGAGTAGAATGTCTATTATCTGAGCCGTTAATATTTTTTTTCGATTTATCTTAAGAAAAAGATTACGAAATACAATTTCAGTTGCATTAGTTTGTTTACAAACCAATACCTTGTTTGTTTGTTATATCTTATCATATTTCAAAATAATGCAGTTATTATCTTCTGTATTGTAAATATAATAGTGGAAAACGGGGTTAAGTCAAATCGTAAGATACTGTACTCCAACCACGAGAAAGTCTCTGCGGAATGAGACGAAGCGGGGTAATGCTGTGAATGAATGTTGATGTCATAAGGTTACACACGTGGGTACTCGTATCTCTATTGGCTGACTCTCACAGCACAAACCATAACATTGATGCACACATATTTATACTACCCTAGTTACAAAATTAGATCACTGTTTTTTAAACTGACGTTATAACGGTAATATTGTCTATTTACTTCGTTCCAATAGATGACGCAATAGTAAGCACATTCCTTTCACGGTTGATCTCCTAGTTGGAGAACAATATGTAAACTTCTCTTCTTTGGTACTGAATAAAACCCCTTTATCACAAAGTATGGAGCACTGTAACTGCATCATAGATGGAAGAATAACTTAACCCCTTTAACACAAGAGAAAAGTAATTGTGGATAGTTCAAATCTGTACTTATTCCAGTTTAGCCAATTCATACTTAACCCCCTTTACGCGAGCACCGAGAATTATTCCCATTCATATTTACCTGAACTACCTTACTTTACAAACCAGACACAACCTAGGTATTATTGTAAAACCCAGTCATTCCTATGTATGTTGATCTGAACTACGGTATGTATGATTTGAGGCTTTCTCGGCGTTGGTTCGCTAATATGTTTTCGCGGGATATCAGCCGAGTTAAGATTTTGGAATGCTCCAAGCTTTCGACTGCTATCTCTGCAGCCATCTTCAGGGAAGTGATGTCCGAACAGAAAGTCGAAAGTTTATATAGATGTTAGGCTGTCTCAGGTGAAACGGGATTGGTTGGCGGATCGGCCAATCCGGGGCCGGGAATTGTCATCGCTCGTAAGCTCCGCCCCTCCCGGGATTCCTGCGTGAAGTTTGGCGGGCGGCGAGCCCTGTTCCGCCGGTTGGAATCGGTTGCCGTCCTCGGTCCGTGATCTTCATGACCTTGATTGTAAGAGGGCCTGAGTTGGTCTAAGGCCGGTGTCCATGCCTGACTGAGCTGGAGTCCACTGTCTCTGTTAAAGTTGTTTTTCTCCAGCTTGATCTCTATGGCCTCCTTGATTGTACGATCCCAGTAGTGGCTTGACTTGTTAATGACCTTGGTGTGGTCAAACATAAAATACTGAAGATGGCTGCAGAGATAGCAGTCGAAAGCTTGGAGCATTCCAAAATCTTAACTCGGCTGATATCCCGCGAAAACATATTAGTGAACTACGGTACTTTATTAACCGATCACTTTTGTAAGGGTGTAGTTATTGTAGGGCCGCGTTTAGTAGCTACTTCTGAGAGCGGAGGAGTGGGGCTAGGCCAGGGTGCGATATGCCGAGCTGACATATCTAAGGAGCGGATTCCTATGTAATTAAATATTCTTTTTGCGTGTCATAAGACACAATTAACAAAGTTAAAAATTCCGAACATGAAGTTTCAAATTAAAACCCGAATTTTATTTCACATAAAACACAAATTTTCTCAAAAAAATTATGTAAATACATATTTTCAGGAAATCTATTATAAATACATAAATCTTGGAGTTTGTTTACTTAAATAATTTTTTTACAAGAACTTTTAATATTTTAAAACTAAATCAATTATATCACTCAGAAGTACGTTATCTTTTTAAAGAATTCTTGGTTGCTTTCTGTTTCTAAGCGCTGTGTGGTGTATCCGTGATCCATTTTCGTAATAGTATCGCCTCAAGTTCTGAGAACTGCTAGGCAGCATATCAGTGTTATTATTAGAGAATAAATTAACATGGACAAGGAGGAGAGATCTTGCAACACATAATTAGGAATGTTTATTGTTGATGAAGATGATTTCATTCCACGCTTTCTTTGTAAAGTACAACACATAGCTGAGGTCGGGTATGAACATTATTTAATTTAAACAAATCTCTCACCTCTCGCTCATGTCTATCAAGTAAGACAATATATTATCTTGTTGTGATTCACTGTTATCTGGCTTAGTCAATCGATATCCTTCAAGATATACTGAAAGATGGTTGTTTGAAAACGATTTGGCTTTCCTATTAGCAAATCTAAGCTTTTTGTGTGATACCATAAAAAACTCGATACATCCAAAAACCTGTTGTTGAAACAGGGAGGTGCGTGCCGTGGAAATTACCCTAGACTCGCTACCAGGTTCAGAAGTACGAGTACTAAGGGAGAAATTACAGAATGTGTTTGGGAAAAACAGTGGATATAAAAAAATGTGTAAAGTTGCTCAAGTATTGGAGTGTGTGCCTGTAGGCGGAATTGACGGTGTTTGTATTTGTGACATTCCTCTCTTTAAATATTCACGTCTGACGTCCTGTGATGTGGAAAGATCGTCTTCGCAGTATAAGTCGTTGTTCAGAGATAATCGGCGTGCATTTGTGAAGGAGAATTTGGAGATGACCTTTGTTGTTCACTGCAATTCTCGGTCAACTACTAGCACTGAAGTGTGGTTGGTGAGTACCTAGTAACATTTTTTTTTCAAGCTAAGTAAAGTATTTTTGTCATATTAAAAAATATATATTTTTTTAATTCTTAGTAAATATTTTCGTACTTTTTAGCACATAAAAAATAAATATATTTAAATTTTTTAGCAAATAAAAATCCGCTCCTTAGGCATAACATTCAGTAGGGTGTATCATCCGTTGAAAAATATTACCGCTCCATAGTCTGTAAAGATCCTTTTTAAATCTCTGCCTATGTGCAACGTCACAGTTTGCGTTTAGAGGGAAGAGAGATAACAAAATGTTGTAATGTTTTTAATACAATACTAAAAAGCATTAGATTTTTGTGGAAGATATTAAAGGATCGAAGACTCATTCGAGAACGACCGAACATTATTGATTGGCGTTGCAAGAATATCACAAAAGTTAAACACTTTAGAGCAGAGAAAAGACAGATTGTCTCTGAGTCTTCGATAGAAATCGATTTGAATTTTCAAAAAATGGTGGCAGAAAAGGAAAGATGTTAGAAGGAAAGAAGTCGAAAAGGCTAATAATCAAAGCTCGGAACTTGGGGACTTGTGTGTCGTGTGCATGAGTAAGGTTACAGGTACAGCGTACACAAAGCTCACGCTGTAAGCGCTCGAGGACAGTCTATGTACTAAGAAAGTGGTACATCTACGGACGAGGAAACTGTGTCCTGTTGAAGCCAATGACAATCAGAGAATTACAAATAAATGATCTGTTAGAGGAATTAGAAAATATGTGTTATTCGAATGGGTATTATAGAAGTTTGAAAATACATTTTTTAAATTTTAGGTACAGAATTTCGCGGAGGAATTCGGAGGAGATACATTATTTTCTTCGAATGGAGAGCTTATATCTTGTAAGTTGTGCCACACACAAACTAAAGGCTGGAAACGGCATTCATTGAAAGACATTGGAGTCCCTTAAATTGGTGGAAGATTTGTCCATTGCCATGGATCAAGTCGTAGAGGGGCTTGCCCTAGTAGTGACACACAAATTGAAAACTATTTTCGAGAAAAATTTAGGATATACTTATCTTTCTCAGATAAGAGATCAGCTAGCAACTGCTGAAAATCTAACAGAAAACAATGACAGTGAAAACATTTATTTTAAGTTTGCTCCCATAATTTCATGTGACGTGGAAATAAGTTTTTCTCGTTTCAAATCATGTTTAACTAACAGGCGAAGAAGTTACGGGTTCGAAAATCTTCGAATGTTCGTAGTCATACACTGTAATAAAATATACAGAGCAGAACAATAAATTTGATATATTGCTGATGTTTATTTTTATTATACATGCTATAAAATTACGTGTTTCGACCTACCATAATACTATCAATATGTTGTTCCAGCCAGTAACCACTTTTATAGCAGACTTGACAGTACCTCCGTGCTGGAAGCATGAGTTTGTTGACATTGAAATCCAGTCGTTTAGCCGCGTGCAAAGACACAAGTCCCCAAGTTCCGAGCTTTGCTAATAATAGTAGATATAGGTTTCGAAACTGGATTTCTTGATGGTGGTCTCCTCAATTATAAAGATGGCTCAACTACTGGTGACTACCGCCAAGAAACGAATTCCACCAGCTTAGAGAAATGGTTGAGAGAGCGAGTAACTCCAAACGTGCCACCTGCCTCTGTAACAGTGCGAGTCTACTATGGACGAAAAAATTCGAGTAAGTGGAGATGGTGGAAGTGGTAGTGATGATGGCGGTGGTGGTAGTGTAATGTAAGTCCTAGTGCTAGTGATAACTCTGCCTTAGCTATGCCTTTGGAGTGAAAAACACATTGTTTTATGTAAGAGTAATAACATTTATATACAAGTTAGACCATGTATATAATTATACAGGGACATCATTTTATTTTTACTCCAATTTTTATTGTACCTGACTTTTTGAATGTACTTCACTCCCACCCCTTCTACTAATGAAGTTCAACCGTCCTCCACACAGATCCAAGGCCGCATATACAGTCATAGTAGCCTTACGGTCATAGTAAACAGTACGTTCCAAAAATATGTTCGCGCTTTCCAGTGACGAAAGAGCTTTCAATATTGAATCATTTTCGCACAGGTACTGTCGTCCATTTGCCTACGTCGTATCTCGGTTTCCCGCACCAGCTTTTATTCGCCAGCTAGTGGCTCGGCTGTCTTAGCTCTTTTCTGAGAACATTAATTTCTTCTGTTAGGAATTGGACGTCTACGTAATATTATACAATTGTTTAAAATAACTTAAATAAAAAAGGGCCTCGTTAAGCAATTAACTGTCACGTGATTTCCTCCCTTTCTACGACCCTGCGACATAACCACTTGGACGGACAGTAGATAGCATGTCTGAGTAATTTTATCTTTTCGGATCGGGCAGAAGTGAAGATTGAATTTACAGTACGTAAGGTACTCTTTTATAGAGTAGGTACAGAATTATTTCAACATGAGTTACTAGTACGAAGAACGAAACTGGTAATTGGGATTAGGTACAATAATCTATAGTGCGATAATATGCACATTAGAACTGAAGCCTGTATCAAAATGAACGGCCACCATTTTAAAAAATGTGTTTAAATAATCCATATTATGATTATTTTTCAATTTAACTTCATTCTCTATACTGTATGCTATTGTGCTGTAGACAGTATAATATACACTGCATAATGAATACGTTCGCATGGATAGCTCAGTTAGTGAGTAAAAACACTCAAAAGCGCAATATTTCCTAGTTTACGTAAATGGATGAACTACTTTTCTTCCCTCCTATACCTAGTAAAGTGATTTGTTTGTATATTACGCGAGTATCATCGAATTCCAGTCGTGGAAGGGGGTAGCAAACGGCGTTGATCCAGAGGTATAGGCAAGTTAATTTTAAAAATGTTAGTAGAAATAAAATGATGTGCCTGTATAAATTGGGTGTAGTATATGCAATAATGTCCTGTTGTCAGGAAGTCAGGAGGAGAATAATAATGGCAAAAGAAGCTTTTAATACAAAAATGAGCATCTTCTGCCGATATCTGGAAACAGATCTAAGAAAGAGACTAGTGAAGTGCTTTGTGTGGAATGTGGCATTGTGTGGGGCATAAACATGGACATTACGGCGAAGTGAAAAGAAGAGACTAGAAGAATTTAAAATACGGATATGGAGAACAATGGTGCGTGTGAAATGGACAGATAGAATAATAAATGAAGCTGTGTTAGAAAGAGTAGGTGAAAGAATAATGCTGACACTGATCAGGAAGAGAAAAAGAAATTGGCTGGGTCACTGGCTGAGAAGAAACTGCCTACTGAAGTATGCACTGAAACGAATAGTGACCGGAAGAAAAGTTTGAGGCAGAAGAAGTTATCAGATGATAGACAACTTTAAGATACACGGATCATATGCGGAGCTTAAGAGGAAGGCAGAAAGTAGTGAAGATTTGAGATTGCTGGGTTTGCATTGAAAGACCTGCCTTTGGGCAGAAAACTATGAATATTCATTCATTCATATAGATTTGTTATTCCTATAAATGTTGATCTGAACTACTTTATTAATTAGAGAATCTTTGTAACGGTATAAATGTATTTGGAGTATAAACTAATTATTGCCATGCATACGTTATAGTTCGTAGTTCTGAACTACTTTATTAACCAATCACTCTAAATCAGGGATGTCAAAAATCAGACACTGAAAGTGCAGTGTATGTGCACGGAACGCCGGTCTTTGCAGATTGCGTCATTCACGTGTTGCTCTTACCAGTTCTTAGCGGGAGGGATGTACAAGAATCTATTCTGCGTTTCTACTGTTCAATTAAATTGCCATTGGGACATTATGAACGTACTTAGCAGAAGGAAAAAACACAATTATTGTCAGTGTCTATATTTGACAATTATTGTAACACAAGAAACAATAGACTTACTCAGTTATAATTTACAAAGCAGTCATTTGTAAAGAATCATTTATTTACATGATTTGTATACAGTATTTGAAGAAAATATAAATATTGCAGTAATTTCGAAACAACAAAAACGAACGCAGTATTTCATTTTACGTAGTAGGTACTGATTATTTCAAAGTAATACTCCTTCATTGTTCCTCAAGCATTATTGGGACCATTGGTGCACAAATGTTAAAGAAAATATTTTACTCCCAATTACATGCAATAGGACATTGTGAAACTTTTACACTGAAATCATTTCCTTCCTGTATATTAATATAAATTCACATTATTATTAATAAATTGGATAAATTAAGCTTGAATTTAAATTTATATATAGTTTATTTGGAAAACGTTGAGAGCAAGTATCAGCAAGTTGGGAGCGTTACTGAATTGAGTTAAAAGAGTACTTCTCGAGCTCTGAAGCGAGGACATTTTCTTTATGTCAGGTTTAAAGATTTATTAACGTAGGTATATTAAGATAATATAGTAACGTGACATGGAAAATTCGCCATGTGTATTATTTTTTCCAGAAAATTTTTCCTCCTTACAAATAGTTGCTTTCTTCCTTCTCTTACAACCTCAAGACCCTCACATGTATTCTTCACTCAATATTCTCATCACTTATCAGCTTATCAAATAAAAGTTGTAAGTCGTCTAACCATTGATGGCTGTGTTAGTACAAACTCCAAAACAACGTCATTGTCATGTTTGTCTTGCCGTGAGAGTACTAATTAAGAAATAAGAGCTGGGGAATATAATATTTTGAGAACTTTACTAATCTGATTTAAATTCTCACATCACTATTAGGTCTACATGATATGATGAAAGCCTTTCATTTTAAAATAATTACTGTTGGCTGAGGAAAACATCATAACAGTTACGTTATATGATTCGTGATTTCTCTTCTTCGTTATATCTGTGGACCCCTCACTTTATTTTTCATAACGCATTCACAATCACAGCTCAATGAGCACACCCGTACTGATCTGGGTTACTGAAACCAAAGCTGTTCTGCTATTGTAAGTAATGTACAGCCCTGACACCTTCCCCTCCAAGCCGATTCACTCCCTCCAGGTAGGGGAATAGGAACTGCACATCGCACAGAGACAAGTACACAATGTGCACGACTGCACAATATGCAGGGTTTTGACATGCCTGCTCTAAATAATAGCTACAGTTACATTTTGAGTATTAACTAGTCATTTCTGTGAATGTTTTTCTGAACTACTTTATTACAATAACTAGCCGTACCCGTGCGCTCCGCTGCACCCGTTAGAAATAAATATAAAGTAATTACATAATTAAGATAGGACGTTTGATCCAGGGAACATTCGTGTTTGATAGTAGGATAAATCGTTTAATATGTTACTTAATTTAAATTGTATTAAGAAAATTAAAATGCGATCATTTTGGTCCAGAGAGCACTCATTTGGTGCAATGACAATTCCTTTAACATGTTTCTTAATTGTTATTACATGCAACCATAGTTTAATGAAGATTGACATATCTTTTAGTTTTAATGTATATACTTTATATTACTTGCTATATGTTTTCATTGAATTATGGTAATAACTTAATTTTAACCCTTGTTTTCTACATCTTCAGTAAATGGCGCTTGGCCCACTATGGTTCTGAACCGTTCAAATAACTTAAATAGTGATACAGCATATATAGTGATATATAATTATATTTCTTTCTTTCGAAAATGTAAGAATTCACGATCTCCTATGTACCATTGTCATGGAATGAATAAATGTGTTTTTTCTTCCTACTCAAAAATTTTATACTTTGCACATAGGAGTTACTGCAGGAACAACAACGCTATAATCTGAGGCGGCGGCGGTGAAAATGTATTGTATTGTTATTTTAAAAGTCTTGTATATCCTTAAATATCAGTCCTACCAAACTTTTGCATAGAACAAAACTTATCGGAAATCATTTTTAAAGGAACTTTTGTTATGTAACAGTTTTCACAAAAAACAATAATAAGCGAGATATTTCGATTTATTTAATTTAGGCCCCCTTATAACCCCCCTTTTAAATAAGTATTTTGATGATCATATAGCCTAAAATCTAAGTTACAACGAACTTAATTTATATTCCAATTTTCATTTAAATCAGTTCAGCCATTATCGCGTGAAAAGGTAACAAACATCCAGACAGACAGACATACAAACAAAAATTTCAAAAAAGCGATTTTCGGTTTCAGGATGGTTAATTATACATGTTAACACCAATTATTTTTGTAAAATCGAAAATTACCAGAAAAAGTTTGGCTACAGATTTATTATTAGTAGGGGAGACCAGTGTTAAGCGGTCTACTTGGGTAAAACGGCCATGTGTAAGCATACCTTTAGCAGTATTGCCATATTGCTGGTTATGTAGTGCACTACGTCAGAACTGCTTCTGAAAGTGATCTGTAAAGTCGTGGATCGTTGTCTTCACAATTTATGATTATATCGATATGATAACTGTTTTTGAAGGTTCTGATCTAAGGTATCTACTTATTATTTGGTATAATTTAATACATAATATACATAACGTGAAATGTTTATCTACTGCTTGATATAATAGAGGTTATAAAGTTCAACATGCATGTGTTCGAAACTACTTCAAGATGGCGGTGTTATGCTATAAGCTTGTTTGTTTAGATCCATGTGTTCGGTGTAAAACGGCCATGCACGGTGGCCGTTTTTCACAGTGCTTGGCCGTTTTTCACAGTGCTTGGCCGTTTTACACCATGCTTGATAGTTTTATTCTGATATCTCTGACGTAATACATTGAAACGCTAGAATTATTACAAGTAATTCGGTTTCTTTTCCAGTATCAGCTAGGCTATAAGTAGACGTATTAGGAACACTGATAGAAATTATTGGAGCAGGGAAAATATGAGGGAAGCCATTAAAGCTGTTCAGGAAAATAAAATGAGAACTACAAAGGAAGGCAAAATGTATGATGTGTCTAGAACCAATCTGAGACGGCGAGTCGAAGAAAGGAATATAGATGCCATGTGCTGAAAAACTAAAAGAGAAAGCTTAAGCAGCCAGGTTCAAGAATATAGTTAGAAAAAGAAACATGTATCATAAAATAATCTTGGAAAAGAAGAATACTAAGAACATTGAAATTACAAGTAGCGAAGAGAATTTAGATGATGAGGAAGATGCTGAATGCATATTTTGTCAAGAAAATATCCACTCCATTTCAGCTAGTGGTGAAGGATGGGCTCGCTGTTGTCGTGCATGAAATGGGCTCATGAAGAATTTCCTGTAGCAGACGATGATTTCACCTGCGGTTTGTATCGCTAGACTATTAAATTTAAATGTCCTAATTCATGTTATAATTGATACCATATTAATGCTTTCGTTTCAATTATATTATCTTAGTTAATTAGATTAATATGTTCCCCTTTCACGATAATAAATAATATCGTATAACTATATGTATTTTTCAGCTGAATATGTTTTCTATCATATTTTTTCTAGCATAATATACACTGGACCGTTTTACACAGATGCCAGTGTAAAACGGCCATTATATTACACTTCTGAAAAAATTTAATTTCGACAATATATATACTTTTTCAAAATTTAAAAAAATACCATATCACTGTACAACTCACACCTTTAAATTTAGACTCTTGAGCACACCGAAAGTTGTGTAAAGTAACACTTAAAATTAAGGTGGTCGTTTTACACAGGTTTCTCCTATAGATGATAATAATAATAATAATAATAATAATAATAATAATAATAATAATAATAATAATAATAATAATAATAATAATAATAACCAGCCAACCTTTGTAGCGGGTATAACTGCACATTACTACATTAACCAGACAACCTACGTACTAGTTACACTAATTATCATTACATTTTTTTGTATATAGACCTAGTAGTTATTGCCATGCATATTTGTCTGATCGACTTATTAACTAGCCACCCTTGAAAACGGGTGTAATTATGTATTCCATCTAAAACTAATTGAACCAGTTAGTGGAAAAAGGGAATAACTACATTTTTTTTTGCTAAATTGAACTGAGATAGCCATTTTGTTCCTCAATGATAGACCCATTGGATGAGCTGAAAAAGGGAATATTACTAACATTCTTAGCCACGTAAAATCTCATGTCTGTTTTGTGTGGAGTGGAAGAAGGAAATAACTTCTGTAGTAGTTCCCTTTTTCCACTCAATACTGTTCTATTACAGCTAATATTGGAAACTTTTTATAATAAATTAATAATAAGCTAAAGGAAGTAACTGATGCATGTAAACAAGGGGAAATGTTGTTGGGTTATTATTCGACTACATGCAGAACTTGTCACTTTCCTTCATTCGTGTACAGGAGATGTTTTATCTTCACAAGCTTTGGATATATGTACATACAGTATTCTGTATTCATAATCTTTCTAACAACAATGCATTGAAAATGCCACAGATTAACCGAACAGTAAAGCAGGAACAGTTAATTACCATAATTGCATAAAAACACCTTTTCCAAAGCTTCCTTAGTACCGTACCGTGTTACAAAATATCTGTAGATGCAGTAACTAAAGTTTGTGTCATTATTACAGTTATCTTTAAATAACTTGAAAACGATTAGAGATATCTCAAAACGAATTGCACCACTGTTTTTCTCAGAAAATTTCAGATGATTTTGAGTACCTATATGACCCCCTTTCCATTTAAAATTTCAAAGTTGCATTCAAAATGGCGGCTTTTGAGATAGCTGAGAGCTACAATCGAATGTGTCACTGGTATAGCATTTGGTTTTACAAATACTGGTAACACCTATAACAATCGAAAATCAAGCATATGGAAGATATATATATATATATATATATATATATATATATATATATATATATATATATATATATATATGGTTCCATACTTTTGATTCACTCTGTATATTTTTTTCCATAAAATTGTAATGTGGAAGTCGTTATTAACCTGTTTAATCATCTATATACATTTTTAAAGAAGGAAAAAACTGGAGGAGAGGCTAGGAAGCTAATAAAGTATATGTATGATTATTGAGTGGAAAAAGGAAATAAGTTTTAAAATTTAAAACAATTGTATACAAATATTAACAAGGCATAGAGCAAAGTTTGGTAATAATATATATATTACAAACAATAGTGAACATTTTTACTGTTGACAACATTTAAATCAAACTTAACAGAAAAGCTGTAGAAAGTTTTTTTTGTTTCCTGAAAAGTTGGGTTCAAAGTAGTTATTCCCTTTTTCCACTCGCTGATTCAATTATTTTCATGTATAATTGTCCGAAACACATTCTAAACTTACCAACGTTGCTACTAGTTAGTAAGGATAATCGGTATTCCGTTCTAATGCAATTTAAACTCACCAACTCTGCGAAGCACTTCCACACATGGAGATAAGTACACAAGCAGTATTATTGTGAGTGTTACGATGTGAGTGTGTGGTGATAGAGAAACGCGGTACAGTTGTCGGCCTTGGCATGCAAGACAGATCTTCAGTGGCAGAGTCAGGAATCAAGGCTGGCATATTTAACGCAGGACAGCACTTTGATTTCCATATAGAGTTTGAAATCCGAGTGCCTGGTTGGTTTTATACCTATAAATGTATCTAGCAGTGGCGGCTCCTGCATATTTCTTAAGAGGAGGAAAGAGGTTAACAGCATGAAATGACACCTTCTTGAATGAAACATGCTACAAATTAGCCTACATGCATACATGTAAGACCAGGTAATGTTGGGGTTGGCCTTCCCTTCTGTATCTAATCAGTTCTTGTAAACTGAGTTTCCTAAATTGTCCAAAATATATTATGTTTTCTCTTCCTTTCATTGTTGATTAATTGCGCAAATTAACAATTACAAGGAAATTCACAACCTCGTAGCATTTTTCGATCACACTACAGCATCACACGTGTTGGAAGAGACTAGCTACTAACTCGTAACCGGAACCATATTACGAAAATGGAAATGGGAATGGGAAATAATTTAAGGAAAGCGAGAACACTGCACCACCCACTTGATCTGTGTTGCCACATGTACATTTTACAAGTTCAGTATCACATGCTTTTGAAGAATGTCAGTTCTTATAAAGTCATACTATCATTATTGTTCAAAGCTGCCGGTGGCCGATTAATTTTTTATGTTAAAAATGATGTAGTTTGGAGTACCTACTTTCAGTTTCAAATATATTTGTACAAAACTGACAACTTGGCTGTTGCCCTGTCTAGTAAACAATGAATAGAAGTGAATTTCAGGGGCCAACTACGTAGAACTACTTCCTCTTTGTTTTACATAAACCCGACTTTAACTTTCAAATATCCACGAAAGTTTCAAACCATGAATAGTAGCCTATACGTATAAACTGCAATGAATAATATTTTTGATTTATAATAAAAAAAAAAAGTTTATATGGTGTCTTTCATAGCGTTGAGTTAAAACTGTTTTCATTGTGCCTCCTCCTAGATGTGTTCTAGTCTGGTTGAATGAAACATCGTTAGATGGCAGCGGTAGCGAGCTTGCTGCACGACCAGTCGGTTTCTATTTCCCGCCCATGCGCTGATTCAGAGGAGGATCTCCTCCCTATCCGTTCATTTACTTGCTTTAAAACTCTGGTTCTTTCTCTGGCCGCTAGTGCGCTGTTGTCTGTGTGTTAACTGTAGTAGAGGAGGAATGGAGTGCCTTTCCTCTACACAGACAATCTCGCATCTTTCTCACAGTTTTCTACAGCACATGAGCGCGCGTCGTTTAAAACTCGATCAACCGAGTTCTTCTTATAGCTGTGAACTTAAAAATTATCGAATTTTCCTCGAATTTCAAGGCACATATTTTATTTGGTATTTACTTTCAAAAGAAGAAAAATGTGAGGAGGACGTTCCTCCCTCCCCACCCCCGAGGAACCGCCACTGGTATCTAGTATGTTATTTAATGCAATTATGCAATATACTACATTAAATATATGTACAGGGACATCAATTTATTTTTACTTCAATTTTTATTGTACCTGAGTTTTTGAATGTACTTCATTCCCCCACCTCTTCTACTAATGAAGTTCAACCGTCCTCCATACAGATCCATAGTAGCCTTACGGTCACAGTAAACAGTACGTTCCAGAAATATGTTCACGTTTTCCAGTGACGAAAGAGCTTCCACTATTGAATCATTTTCGCACAGCTACTGTCGTCCATTTGCCTACATCGTATCCCGGTTTCCCCCACTAGCTATTATTCGCCAGCTAGTGGCTGGGCTGTCTTAGCTCTTTTCTGAGAACATTAATTTCTTCTGTTAGGAATTGGACGTCTACGTAATATTATACAACTGTTTAAAATGACTTAGATAAAAGGGCCTCGTTAAGTAATTAATTGTCACGTGATTTCCTCCCTTTCTACGACCCTACAACATAACCATTTGGACAGACAGTAGATAGTATGTCTGAGTAATTTTATCTTTTCGGATCGGACAGAAGTGAAGATTGAATTTACAGTACGTAAGATAGTCTTTTATAGAGTAGGTACATAATTATTTCAACATGAGTTACTAGTACGAAGAACGAAGCTGGTAATTGGGATTAGGTACAATAATCTATAGTGCGATAATATGCACATTAGAACTGAAGCCTGTATCGAAATGAACGGCCACCATTTTAAAAAATGTGTTTAAATATCCATATTATGTTTATTTTTCCATTTAACTTCATTCTCTATATTGTACGCTATATGCTGTAGACAGTATAATATACACTGCATAATGAATACGTCCTCATGGACAGCTCAGTTAGTGAGTAAAAACACTCATTGTTAATACTGTACTCTATTCTGATTAAACAAAAACCTAATGAAAATAATCAAACTCAAAAGCGCAATATTTCCTAGTTTACGTAAATGGATTATCTAATTTTCTTCCCTCCTATACCTAGTAAAGTGATTTGTTTGTGTTTTACGCCAGTATCATCGAACTGCAGTCGAGGAAGGGGGTAGCAAACGGCGTTGATCCAGAGGTATAGGCAAGTTAATATTAAAAATGTTAGTAAAAATAAAATGATGTCCCTGTACAAGAATAACTTCTTTCATTTTCAGATCTATATATTGATTTAGGTAGGTACTCCAGCCATCGGCGTGGCCCAGTCGGTTAAGGCACTTGCCTGTCGGTCTGAAGTTGCGTTCGATCCCCGCTTGGGCTGATTACCTGATTGGGTTTTTTCCGAGGTTTTCCCCATCCGTAATGTGAATGCAAGGTGATCTATGGCGAATCCTCGGCCTCATCTCTCCAAATATCATCTCGCTATCACCAATCTTATCGACGCTAAATAACCTAGTAGTTGATGCAGCGTCGTTAAATAACCAACTAAAATAAAAAAAAAAGTTAGGTACCTTAAGCTTCGTAGGAACTAACCACAGACCGATTTGGTCATGGTTTCTTAAATTAGGCTACATGTTGTTCAAGATTTGATGAACATGAACAAAGTCACGGTGTAGCTCAGTCGGCTAAGGCGCTTGTCTGCCGATCCGAAGTTGCGCTCGGGTGCGAGTTCAATTCCCGCTTGGGCTGATTACCAAGTTGAGTTTTTTTCCGAGGTTTTTCTCAACCGTAAGACGAATGTCAGATAATCTATGGTAAATCCTCGACCTCATATCGCTATCACCAATCCCATCGACGCTAAATAACCGAGTTGTTGATACAACGTCATTAAATAATCAAGTAAATGAAAAGCTCAGTCGGCTAAGGCGCTTGCCTGCCGATCCGGAGTTGCGCTCGGGCGCGAGTTCGATTCCCTCTTTGGCTGATTAGCTGGTTGAGTTTTTCTGAGGTTTTTCCCAACCGTAAGGCTAATGTCAGGTAATCTACGGCGAATCCTCGGCATCATCTCGCCAAATACTATCTCGCTATCACCAATTCCACCCATGCTAAATAACCGAATAGTTGATACAGCGTCGTTAAATAGCCAATTAAAATGAAGAAATTATAATTAGTCTTCAGGTATCGTATGTTCATTTTGGTAATATCTTAGAATCAGTCGCTCAGTTGTTAGTACAGTTTTTAGTCATAAACTACATTACGTCATCTAGTCTATAATTATTTTATTTTTTTATCTTCTTCTGTCTCTGTCAGTTCCCTTTATTTTTCTTACCTACATTTCTTTTGTGTCTTCACTTTTACCACTTTTCACTTTTTACAAACAATTTCCAATGGATACCTACTGAATATTGTTGTACCTCAGGGATCTATTCTTGGTCCCTCACTGTTTCTCATGTTTGTTAATGATTTAGAGCACTATATTGACTATGACTGTTTAGTAATGTATGCTGGTGATGTAGACTATATCAGATAACTTTCTGGATACTTTTAAATATCAAAGTCATAGAGATCATGGAAGCTTTTAAAAATTGGTGTGATGTTAAGAAACTATATTGAACGTTGAAGAGACGTCTATTGTCATAGATGAAGAACATGCGGGAGTACCGGATTAATATCGAAAAAGCTAAATATTGATTAGAACAAATCGCGCTAGTGTAATATCAATAGATACTCGTACTGAGCTTTTTTCCCTGCAAGCTGATCAAGTCAAAACTCTATGCCTATGTCTATGTAACTCTGTATTAGTTCCAGGCTTCAATGATACGGTTATTTATATGTTCCACATTCTCAATTTTCTCTTCATCCTACTAAGCTGTTTATGTAACCCCAAAAGAAAAAAAATCAAGGGGTGTTAAATCTGGAGATCTGGCCAGCCATTCTATTGGTCCACGTCGACCAATCCAATGTCCAGGGAACAGTTCGTCCATTCTGCTGCAACATTTCTGTGTCTTAACGAAAATCAAGAAATTTGTTATAAGAAAGCTTCAAATAATCACAACAATGCATTGAAACTGTCACAGGTTAACCAAACAGTAAAGCAGGAAAAGTTAATTACCAGAATTGCATTAAAACACCTTTTCCAAAGCCTCCTTAGTACCGTACCGGCCACCGGCGTGGCTCAATCGGTTAAGGCGCTTGTCTGCCGGTCTGAAGTTTCGCTCGGGCGCGGGTTCGATCCCCGCTTGGGCTGATTACCTGGTTGGCTTTTTCCGAGGTTTTCCTCAACCGTAAAGTCAATACCAGGTAATCTATGGCGAATCCTCGGCCTCGTCTCGTCAAATATCATCTCGCTATCACCAATCTCATCGACGCTAAATAACCTCGTAGTTGATACAGCGTCGTTAAATAACCAACTAAAAATAAATAAAAAAGTACCGTGCCATGTTACAAAATATCTGTAGATGCAGTAACTAATGTTTGTGTCATTATGACAGTTATCTTTAAATAGCTCTAAAACTATTAGAGATATCTCAAAACGGATTGCTGCATTGTTTTTCTCAGAAAATTTCACATGATTTTGAATACATACATGACCCCATTTCTATTTAAAATTTCAATGTTGTATCCTAAGTGGCTGATTTTGAGATAGTTGATGGCTAGAATCGAATGTGTCACTGGTAGAGCATTCGGTCTTACAAATACTGGTAACACCAATAGTAATCGAAAATCAAGCATATGGATATGGTTCCAGACTTTTGATTGATCCTGTATATTTAAGTGGCTCTAATGTAAACTTGCAGTTTTGATGATGAGCCCTTCTGGCATGATGCCCTCGATATATTTACGTAAGTAACTATTTTACGACTATTTAATATAAATGTGTGTCATTACGGAGGTAATTATGATCTACAACGAAGTCAATGTTGCGTTCGCATGACTATCTTCACTCTCTAATGTATGTAATTTACTTGTAGGAAGAAAAGCAACATTTTAACTACTTAACGACTATTTCTTATTTTCCTTATTCATAGCAAGGATTGTATTGTGGGTCCCTATCACCACGCCATGGCGCGTCCTCAGGTTGCGGATCGAAGAGACGGCCTCCAGATATGGAGGGTAGCTGTGAATATATTGAATAAGCAGTCGCGGACAGCCGATGAAGGGTGGTCCTTCAGCTTGGGGGTTGGGCAAAGGGCTAACAACCCATCACCGTAAAAAACAGCTTGTTACGAATCCTTCAAATAAGCCTCGGAATGAGACTGATTCTCTGGCACGACCACAGCAAAGGAATAAGGTTTTGAGATTTGGTACTTGGAATGTTACAAGTCTATATAGAACAGGAGGGGTAACATTAGTAGCAAAAGAACTAGCTAGATATAGGATAGACTTTGTGGGAGTACAGGAGGTTAGGTTAGATGGGAACGGCATAACGCAAATAGGAGATTACTTGTATTATGGGGAAGGAAACGATAATTACCAATTGGGAACAGGATTCTTTATCCATAAAAGAATAAAACCAGCAGTAAAAAAGGTCGAATTTATCAGTGATAGGTTATCGTATTTAGTACTTAAGGGTAGATGGTGCGATATCGTAGTTATAAATGCTCATACTCCTACAGAAGAGAAAGACGACCATATAAAGGATAGCTTCTATGAGGAATTGGAACAGACTTTTGATCAGTTGCCTAGATATCACATGAAAATTTGATTGGGGGATTTCAATGCTAAAGTAGGACGGGAGGATATTTTTAAACCGACTATTGGAAAAGAGAGCCTACACATAACTAGTAATGACAATGGAGTTAGATTAGTCAACTTTGCCACATCAAAAAATTTAATTGTGAAAAGTACAACATTCCCCCATAAGGATATACATAAATATACTTGGGCTTCTCCAGACGGATTGGATCATAACCAGATAGATCACATCTTGATAGATAAACGAAGACATACTAGTATAGTAGACATTCGAACCTTCAGGGGGGCAGACTCTAATTCTGACCATTATTTGGTAATTGGAGAAGTAAGAGAAAGACTATCTGTAGCCAAGGGAGTAGAGCAACAAGTTGATATTAGAAGTTTCAATATTCCGAAATTAAAGGACGAGGAAACTAAGCACAATTAGCAGGTCGAAATTTCAAATAGGTTTGCCGTATTAGCAAGTTCCGACGAAGTTGAGGAAAAGTTAGATGTTAATAGCATGTTGGAAAATATCCGAGATAGTATCAAAATTGCAGCTGAACAGAGCATAGGTTATTATGAAACTAAGAAAAAGAAACCGTGGTTTGATGAAGATTGTTGCATGGTAGTAGAAAGAAGGAAACAGGCAAAATTGAAATTCTTAAAGTATCCAGTTGAGGCGAATAGAGATAATTATTTCAATAAAAGACGGGAAGCAAATTGTACACTTAGGAATAAAAAGAGAGATTACTTGAAGGAAAAACTGAATGAGGTAGAAACAAATAGTAAAAATAAAAACATTAGAGATTTATATAAGGGCATAAAGGAATTCAAGAATGGATATCAGGCAAGGGTAAACGTGATCAAGGATGAGAATGGTGACTTGCTTGCAGACGCTCATTCAATCCTGAACAGATGGAAAAACTATTTTGGACAACTCCTAAATATACATAGGCCAAATAGAAATGATCGGGACGAAATTGAAATAGAAACTTCTGAGCCATTTATACCCGAACCCACACTTTCTGAAGTCGAAATTGCGACAGAAAATCTGAAAAATTACAAGTCTCCAGGTATCGATCAAATTCCAGCAGAATTAATACAAGAGGGTGGAAGCGCATTATCTAAAGCAATTTATAAGCTTGTACTTGCTATTTGGGAAAAGGAAATTGTACCAGAACAATGGAAGGAGTCCATAATCGTACCTATCTTTAAGAAGGGGGACAAGACTAACTGTAGTAACTTTCGAGGAATATCACTTTTGTTGACATCGTACAAAATTTTGTCCAATATTCTTTTGAGAAGATTAACTCCGTACGTAGATGAAATTATTGGGGATCATCAGTGTGGTTTTAGGCGTAATAGATCAACTATTAACCAGATATTTTGTATTCAACAGATAATGATTCATAGATTTCAAAAAGGCATATGACTCGGTTAAGAGGGAAGTATTATATGATATTCTTATTGAATTTGGTATTCCCAAGAAACTAGTTCGATTAATTAAAATGTGCCTTAGTGAAACTTACAGCAGAGTCCGTATAGGCCAGTTTCTATCTGATGCTTTTCCAATTCTCTGCGGGCTAAAGCAGGGAGATGCACTATCTCCTTTACTTTTTAACTTTGCTCTAGAATATGCCATTAGGAAAGTTCAGGATAACAGAGAGGGTTTGGCATTGAACGGGTTACATCAGCTTCTTGTCTATGCAGATGACGTGAATATGTTTGGAGAAAATCCACAAACGATTAGGGAAAACGCGGAATTTCTACTTGAAGCAAGTAAAGAGGTAGGGTTGGAAGTAAATCCCGAAAAGACAAAGTATATGATTATGTAACGTGACCAGAATATTGTACGAAATGGAAATATAAAAATTGGAAATTTATCTTTTGAAGAGGTGGAGAAGTTCAAATATCTTGGAGCAACAGTAACAAATATAAATGATATTCGGGAGGAAATTAAACAGAGAATAAATATGGGAAATAACTGTTATTATTCGGTTGAGAAGCTTTTATCATCCAGTCTGCTGTCAAAAACTCTGAAAGTTAGAATTTATAAAACAGTTATATTACCGGTTGTTCTTTATGGTTGTGAAACTTGGACTCTCAATTTCAGAGAGGAACATAGGTTAAGGGTGTTTAAGAATAAGGTGCTTAGGAAAATATTTGGGGCTAAGAGGGATGAAGTTACAGGAGAATGGAGAAAGTTACATAACACAGAACTGCACGCATTGTATTCTTCACCTGACATAATTAGGAACATTAAATCCAGACGTTTGAGGTGGGCAGGGCATGTAGCACGTATGGGCGAATCCAGAAATGCATATAGAGTGTTAGTTGGGAGGCCGGAGGGAAAAAGACCTTTAGAGAGGCCGAGACGTAGATGGGAGGATAATATTAAAATGGATTTGAGGGAGGGGGGATATGTGATAGAGAATTGATTAATCTTCCTCAGGATAGGGACCAATGGGGGGCTTATGCGAGGGTGATAATGAATCTCCGGGTTCCTTAAAAGCCAGTAAGTAAGTAAGTAAGTAAGTAAGTATAGCAAGGATTAGTCATTCGGACTATTACGACTTTAAACTTCACTACTTCTTCTTGACCTCTTTTTCCAGTGTGTTGGTGCTCGCAGTGATAACTATTTCGGATTAACAGTCTAACTTTACTCCTTCTGCATAATTTCACTGTTACTCTTTGCTGTTACTAATTGCTTGGAAATTTTTCTGTACCAGTACGTGTAGGCCTGAATTGTGGCGAATATCTTCATTCCATAATTTTACTAGAAGTGTAATAATTAAATTTGATCGTTTATATAGGGTGGAAGTGAAATAACCTTGCAGATTGAAAGGGACGATAGGGTACACTTAAATGGATAGAAAACCTATATTACGTTTTGTGATTAAATGCACGGTTGATTACAAAATTAAGTTTGAAGTTTCAATAGTTCGGAAACATCACCGCTAACACACTATTCTCACGATACAGATGTAAGAGCTCAACGAACTCAGTGTGTCTCGGTAGGTAAGCTGCTCTCTGCCTCGATGTTGCCACTTGTTCGCTACGTGTAGTGGCTTCAAATTAGAGGTTTATAAAATTAAATTTACACGAAAACCGCCCACGCTATTGAAATACGTCAGAGGGATAAATTATTCTTTATTAGATTTTCTATCGATATGGACAAAAACCACGATACTACTCAAAATAATTACGGAATAAGAGGTTGTTAAACATTTGAGAATTTTTTTTTTCAAAAAAATTTATTAACTTTCCACCAATATGATATAGTTTTTTGTTACATACAACATGAGCTATTCTCTCTGAAAATCTGCACCATATACATATATATATATATATATATATATATATATATATATATATATATATATATATATATATATATATTCATATATATATACACGAGGCGCATCCAGAAAGTAAGTTTCCCGAGTTTTTCCCCTTGAAAGTAAACGTAATTAGCCGTGTCAATTGCGCATGTGTAACAGATCTATGACGTATCAATCATATGCCAGCCGGACAGGTCCCGCCTAGTGCCAGTAGCGTGGCAGCAGTGCATCATGGAAAACCGTCGGTTCACGATTACGGAGCTGAGCAGCCATTTTCCGCAGATATCGCGATCCTTCTTGCATGAGATTGTCACTAAACACCTGTTGTTCAAAAAAGTGTGTGCGAGGTGGGTGCCGAAAAACCTGACACCCGAAACAAAATGCAACGTGTAGGAGCAGCACTGACATTTCTGCAACGGTATCACGATGACGGCGACGAGTTCCTCGACAGGATCGTCACGGGCGATGAGACTTGGATTTCGCACTTCACTCTGGAAACCAAGCAGCAGTCAATGCATTGGCGGCATAGTGGATCTCCGATCAGGACGAAATTCAAACAGACGCTGTCGGTACGGAAAGTGATATGCACGGTGTTCTGGGACAGGAAGGGCATTCTGCTCATTGACTTCCTTCCAAGAGGTGAAACAGTGAACGCTGACCGTTACTGTGAAACACTGCGAAAATTGCGACGTGCCATTCAAAACAAGAGGCGTGCAATGATTACTGCAGGTGTTGTGCTCCTCCATGACAATGCTCGTCCACATACGGCTCGGCGCACAGCAGCTGTTTTGACGAAATTTGGCTCGGAGTTGTTTGATCATCCACTCTACAGTCCTGATCTTGCTCCCAGCGATTTTCACGTTTTCTTGCACCTCAAGAAATTCCTGTCCTCCGGTGAGCGTTTTGGCAACGACGAAGAGCTCAAGACGTCTGTCACACGCTGGTTCCATTCACAGGCGGCAGAGTTCTACGACAGAGGGATACAAAAGTTGATCCCAGGATACAAGTGTCTCAATTCTGATGGTGGCTATGTTGAAAAATAGCTGAAACATTGCTGTACTTATTGCCAATAAATGTTTTCCTAAAAGTGTGTGTTCTTTTTTTTTTAATAGGGAAACTCTTAAATAGGGAAACTCAGATTCGTTTCGATCAAATTACTGTACATAAAAAGGTATTTAATTACGTAAATTGTTTGGCTTTCAATATTCTTTATTACGCTATAACTTCTTTAACTCTAAATTTAACACCATGAAACTTATTTATTATTTACAGTATCTATTGGTTTCTTTATTTTTTACGTAATTACAAAATAGTAAAGAATGTATATTCTTATAAAACAAAAGGTTCCCTTACATTTCATGTAAACTCAAAATAACATTATTACGAATACACATTCTGTAACTCAATCTTCATTTAAGTTATTATCTTTGAAGAAATTGAAAATAAATTAGTTTAGAAAAAAAAATAAATTTACAGTAATGTTAAGCAATGTGTTACGTGTTGCGTATATGTGAATTGCCAAAATAGCTACCTTGCCCTTACAGGAATTTCATGGTCTAATCCTAAACTTGAATCTGTAAAGATTAGGGTAGTATAAACCGTAGGGCATATGTAAATTTTTCAGAAAATAAAGAGCTTTAAATATGTGCAAATTGTTTCATTGTCGCTATATTATTAGTCTACTACATTTATGAATAGGACCGTATTCTGGGCCAGGGCGTACGGAGATAAGATTATTTATTCTTAGACTATATTGACGTGACGTCAAGTTTGTCACGTAACATAAGTAGGGGAGTAGTGGGTAAAGTGAGACACAAAATATTAAGACATATGTATGCAAGTGAAATTTCAAGTATTTTAAAAATCAAGTGCAAAAGAATTATACACTAAAACATGGAGTACAATAATACATAAACAGAAATGTTAATAGATAAAGGACATAATATACAATACGTGTTTGTCAAAAAAATGCAAATATCTCAGGAGGGTACAGTGAGACACCGCAGTGTCTATTAACGGACATTGAAATGATTTACATTTATTTCAAAAGAAAAGAAAGCTTGCTGTCTCTTTATCTTGCCATGTTCTAAATAGTTCATTACAACATGTGTCCGGAAATGCTTTATTTCCGAGTTATGGCCTTCACAACTTTCAAAATTCACCGGAACGTTTTTCTTTCCGCATGTCGTTGCCGTCAAAGGAGACATTAAGAGGGCACTCTGACAGTTCATTCCGAGGCGAAGGTTACATTCAGTGTTGTGTAGGCGTTCGACTGTGCGACATGTATTCAAATCAAGAGCTGGCAGAGATACACTTCATGTACGGCATGGCAGACGGCAATGCTGCACTGGCTCGTCGTTTGTACGAGGAGAGGTACCCACAGCGACAATGTCCAGATCGGAAGACATTTGTACGTCTCCATTACCGTTTGTGCGAGTATGGAAAATTTAACTCTCCTGGTTTGGGAAGGAGACGACCAAGATCTACAACCCCAGAAGTACAGGAGGAGATTCTGGAGTCTGTGAACATGACTCCTTCTATCAGCACACGAAGGGTAGCGTTGCAAGTCAATGTTCCTCATACGACTGTCTGGAGACTGTTGAAAGAGTATCAATTGTATCCTTATCATTTGCAACGTGTACAGGCCCTGTCACCAGCAGATTACCCTGCACGAGTTGGGTTCTGTCAGTGGTTCTTGCAGCAGTGTGATGTAAATCCGAACTTTCCTGCCTTAGTATTATTTACAGATGAAGCACAGTTCACACGAGATGGCATAACAAATTTCCACAATCAGCATGTATGGGCGTATGAAAACCCACGTGCAACTGTTCCATCTCATCACCAGGTGCGGTTCTCCCTCAACATGTGGGCCGGTATCATTGGTGATCGATTAGTTGGACCCCATATACTTGTAAACAGACTTACGGGGCAGGCGTACACAAACTTCCTGGAAAACACCATACCTCATGTTTTAGAAGACACTCCACTGATCAATCGTCAACACATTCACTTCTTGCATGATGGCGCTCCTGCACACTTCAGTCGTACGGCTCGCCGGTACTTGGATCGAAGGTTTCCTGATCGATGGATAGGTAGACGTGGCCCAATTGCTTGGCCTCCAAGCTCGCCTAATCTGAACCCACTCGATTTCTACTTGTGGGGCCATTTTGGTTTATTCGTCTCTGGTGCCTGATTTGGAATCCCTTCGGAATCGAATTGTGGCATGTTCTGAGGACATACGCAATACTCCTGGAGTTTGGGATCATGTTCGCAGGTCAATGAGACATCGATGTGAGGTCTGTATTCAAGCAGGAGGTGGACATTTTGAACATCTTCTGTAATGACAACGACCTGCGGAAAGAAAAAGGTTCCGGTGAATTTCAATGTTGTGAAGGCCATAACTCGGAAATGAAGCATTTCCGGGCACATGTTATAATGAACTATTTTGATTGTCTACATGTGGGAAATACATACCTGAAATTATGCCCCGTATTTTTTAAACACCCTGTATAATTGTCTTCCCCACTGCTGTTGTCTGAATTATCAATGTCTACATAACCATTAATGTTAGCCCTTCTTCTTGTCCAAGAGTTTCAAAACATTGACGACTGCTTGGTCTTAGGAAGCCATAAAGTTTTCTCAAATCCTTTATTTTAGAATAATTTATTTTTGGAAGTGCATTATGCATTTGACGAAAAGAGAGCTCTTGAGAAATTGCTGACCTATTACGTATATTAATAAAATTGTGAGGGTTTTAGGTAGATAGGGTTTCTGGGGAGATATCTCTGATGGAGTAATGTGACTGCCGAGGTTTAAAAGAACTAATATGATTCGTGATAAGTAGCTCAATTTCGTCTGGTACAAACTTAGATCGGTTTTGATGTTTAGCTCTAGAATCTCTAGGTGAAATCTATGCATTCATCAATGATGCTTGTATAGTACGGAGACTCCCTCGTGTTATTTCATGGAAGCCCATGAATGCGTCCACACCTGTGGAGTAACAGTTAGCGCATCTGTGCGCGCAACCAGGTGGCCCGGGTTCGATTCCCGATCGGGGCAAATTACCTGGTTGAGGTTGTTACCGGAGTTTTCCCTCAACCCAATATGAGCAAATGCTGGATAACTTTCGGTGCTGGACCCTGGACTTATTTCACCGACATGATCACCTTCATCTCATTCAGACTCTAAATAACCTAAGATGTTAATAAAGCGTCGTAAAATAACTTACTTAAAAATCCATGAAGGCATTTCGACATACTGGAACATCAACTACTGCGCCGTCTTTCGTAACATTCCTTGTAAAACGAACTTTCCCCTGTATGCAAACGTTGTGATCTCTGCTGCTGAAGGGTTGATATTAAGCTTACGGCAGCCGCGGCGAAAATGCGACTCACGAGCACATTGTGGCTCGCAGTGCATTTCCCTTGCTTCCTACCTGCAACCACAGTCTACTATATACAGTCGCGAAGCTTGAGGTGTTTTTTTGCAAATCTCACGATAAAGCGCTCCAAGCGGTTAGCAACTAGAAACAATAGACTGTCCACGGTCGACTTTGGATTTAGAGTGGACTGAGTCGCATTTCCATCGAGTGCTAGGTCGTTGCGTTTTTTACATTGGTGCTCGTGAAGAAAAATCCTAACATCTATTTATTATTTTACTTATAGATGCAAAAAGTGGTTAATAAACAGCAGGAGGGAAGATCTAATGACAAAGAATGAAGCATATCTTTATCATAATATAAAGTTTTGCTCTCTTCATTTCGAAAACACACAATTTATGAATGAAAACAAAAATAAATTAATCTGGAATGCAGTTCCAACTTTATTTGATTTTTTAAATAAACCTGTTCTGTTATTACCTGCAGCTGAGAAACAAAAACTTTGCACTAATTCTACGTCTGTATCAGCTGATTCCTTGAATAATTGTACATTTTCAGACAACTTAGGCCTACTTTTTTTTCAAAGGATATGTTTTTAATTATAGCTGTTAATTTGGTTGTTATTTTTATTTGTTACTTTACTAGAGACGTAGAAAAAGTAAGTCTGTTACAATAAAATTTATTGATCACGTTTTATTTCCAATTCTGGTGTGATTATTATTGCTTAACCTCATCCCACTTTGTTAACTACTACAAGTACCGGTACACGTAAGTTACTCCCATTAATTCATATTTCCATTATTATTGTTATTATATTATTGTTGTAAAGGGAAATGCAAATTAATATTTATTGGTTTCATAGTTCATTATCGCTATAATCTTGAATGAGTGAAGCGATTATAGTAAATTTCAGTTCGTTTTGCACAAACAAAAATAATATTAACCTATTTCTTGCAGGTATCTTCGAGTTTATGGTGGAATTTAATATACTTCATTAAAATAATAAATGAACTTTATCCATTTAAAATTTCAATAATGGAAGGAAGGTGCTAATTTTTCAAAAAGAACACGACAACGAAAGTGTAACATATTTTGTCATCTGCTAGGAGAGATCTGTGATGATGAGGCGATAGTAGCGATCCTAGTGGTGGGCAACTACCCATGTTTGCATTTTTACTACATATTGAGCTTTGCGACTGTATATAGTAGACTGTGCTACAACCCCCACCCTCTCACTCACTGGAGTCAAACTCCGTTGTATTTGTATTTGTCTCGGACCTGCGAGTGGCGTATCGTCGCAATATCTCTCTCGAAACCATGTACCTCTATAAAAAACGAAAGTTTCAAGTAGGATGGGAGGATGCATTCTTTTGCTTACAATATGATGAAAATATTAAATGTATGATTTGTTCACAAATATTACTAGGAAAACGGTTGTATAACATAAAACGGCATTATAAGTTACTACATGTTACTGATGAAACATTAAAAGGTTAAGTATTGTTATTATTATTATTATTATTATGATTATTATGATTATTATTATTATTATTATTATTATTATTATTATTATTATTATTATTATTATTATCATCTCTGTACGTCGATTCTTTTACAGCAGATGTACGAATAATGCGGTTAGATTTTCAATTTAAACTCACAGATTTATAATGTGACGTTAAATGAAAGCTAGATGTAAGGACTTGACAGATATTGAACTTTTCAAATGTTTGGAAAAAAATAAATATTTGAAGCTTCGTTCTTTCGCTTGCTCTGTTGAAGCCATGTTCGCTGTAACTTACGTTTGTGAAAAATTATTTTCAACAATGAAAATAGTAAAAATCAAATTTAGATCACGACTGACAGATAAATACCTTCGTGATCAACTACGATTGGCAGTAAGTGACATAATTCCTGATTTTGAAACTTTGTCGCAGAGACATTCTGAAGACAGTTAATTTTAGGTTGTGATAATGTGTCCTATGTTTTCTTGTTCATTTCTTTCTTCGTTACACGTCCTAAACATTAACTTCCCCTTCGGTTGTCCGCCTCCCTCCATAGGTGCTATGCACGTTGCAGCTTACACAGTGGCTCGGCGCACCATGGCCTTTTCGCCACGGCTGGCTTATGGGAACGTCTCTGTTTCATATCTTGTACAGTAATCATCCCCGATAAATAAGAATCTTGTAAATCTTTCGGTTCTAATGTGTAGAAATTATGAAATAATACCTCTCGATCTTCCTCGCATACTGTCTCGAAGCAATGATATCTCTTGCATATAGAGAAATAAATGTTCCATCTTACTGATAATGCAATGATATAATTATTAATAATAATATTTCATATCAATTATTTCATTATGCTTTACATTTTAATAATTAAGTAATAAACACTTGCTTGCTAAAGTTTATATTACAGAAATTTACTGCTTACCTATAATAAACGCCAATACCTTTTCTTTCCACATGGTTCGTATGTTCTTCCTCTGTATTTTTAATCTTTTTATAATGTTTTGCTTCTTCTCCATCTTCTTTCTTTTCTACAGCGGAAAACTAGCATCCTCTTGTGTAGAAGCCATTATTCAATATTACAAGCAAAAACACTACCAATTACAGAAAGTAATAAACACATCCTGAAAACTGCATTGTTGTGTATTTGAAATATATATAATTTATTTCAAGAAATAGTCTGCCCAGGCATCCTGGGTTGCCAAAAACACAGAATAACACACATATAAGAATAGTAACGATTACAGTAAGATAGATGAGCCAAATTTAAATGTGAACTAGGAGCTTAAGTTTAAGAAATAATAAATTTGTACATATATTTGTAACAATCACACACTAACGAATAGAAAAGGGGGGGGGTATTATGATATTCCGTATAAATGATTTTTCAGAATTGCCACAGACCCTTTAATGGTTGAAGTAATTATTTTTGGAATGATGTCATGGATTCCAAATGTTTTGATAGTGTTTACAGTTGATCGTGGGATGGTGCCCCTCGCTCCGATCATTAAACCATGTACTTCCCAGGTGCCTTCCATCTGATATTTTTCTCGAAAATACGGAATAGTAGGCTCATAAATTTGTTGTTTTTCTTTGTTGATCTCGGATGGTTGGGTCTGGCTCATCTCAAATCTAACAGTTGGGTCCAGTATAAAGCCTTTACTATTAGTCTTGTCTAGAGCCACGATGTCCGCTCTTCTAATTCCGCCGCCTTCAGACGCAACGCAGTGCACCTCTTCATGGACCTCGAAGGATTTGTTTCTAAGGGCTTGTGCTATTAGTTTTCGGATGTTATGATGGCGTGAATTTCTCAGGAGTTCTCCATGCTGACAGGATCCTAGGACGTGTGCTAAGGTTTCAATCTCGTTGCAGTATCTGTAAAGGAAACCGTCCAAGGATCTCCCATGAAGACTTCTCACTGGTGCTACGTTAGCATTCATCTTAATTGCGTCCCGCCATTCAGAGGAAGATAGACCCTCCTTAGAAAAAATCCATTTATTTCCGGGAGTATATTCTTGAAATAAAATAACACCTTTTCCTTTATGTGGAAGCGCACACCATTTGTCGTACTCTTGTTTCCTGGCTTGAAGTAATCTAAGTAATCAATTAGAATGTTCGTGAGTAAAAACTCTCATTGTTAATACTGTACTGTATTTTGATTAAACAAAAACCTAATGAAAGTTATCAAACTCAAAGCGCGATATTTCCTAGTTTACATAAATGGATGAACTACTTTTCTTCCCTCCTTTAGCCTACCTAGTAAAGTAATTTGTTTCTATATTACGCCAGTATCATCGAACTCCAGTTGTGGAAGGGGGTAGCAAACGGTGTTGATCCAAAGATATAGCCAGGTTAATATTAATAATGTTAGTAAAAATAAAATGATGTCCCTGTACTATTACTCCACTAAGATCATTAATTAAAACATGTGGTCAAATTCTTTTAATTGATTTTAGATTTGATATTGTAAATACTTTGTACCGGAAGATGCCCCTACGAGGGCGAAAACGTTTGTAAGATGATACAACATTATGTAAATATATAAAACATTGAATTAATTTGTTTTATATTTGTGTTAAGCCATAAGATTGAAAAAAAGATGTAATATATTGACATATAATTTTATTATGTTTGATGAGTTAAACATGAGCACAGTGACATACATAAAATTAATTTACATACACCTGTTACTTACATAAACATTTAGAACTACGTATTCTGTGAAATTCATGTAACACTATTGTTCGTACACTTACCCCAAGACAGAGAGTAGTTACCAGAGTGCTGCATTGGAGTTAAATCGCTCGCTTGAACTCGGTCGAATGTCGTACCCTCGAGTGAGGTAAGATCGGTCGTGATACGCTCGTAATAAATAGAAGCACAGTACAAGGTCATCTCACCGACATGTCATATCTTGTATGGAAGGCGACAGATAAGATACACATATGTTTTGCTCACACGGTAAAAATAAGGCTTTATTTTCTGCGTTTATGACAAACGTTTAATGGAACAGTCAATGGAACGTACCAAAACAGGAACATGAATTTATAAATAAAATAGTATGAAAAACTTCGATATACAGTTATTATTGCTAATTAATAATTATTCAATATTTGATTTACCACATATATAATATGATAGGTCCATATATATTGTTCTGCCTATATACTGCGACAATGTAGACACGTTTTACTAAATATTATTGTTATAGCAGTAGATTAATAACAATATCAGTACAGAGATAACGTCACAGAAAATATAATAAAACGAATAATCATGCTGCACAACTGTTACAGACGCAAAGATTGATACACTAATTATTAGAGATTATTATTATTATTATTATTATTATTATTATTATTATTATTATTATTATTACTAGAAAACTTGATACATTTCTTGCATTATCGTGATTGTGTTCTCCGTTTATAATAATTACATTTACATCCAATAACATCTATCAGATATGGCAAAAACAAAATCACTCCTGTGGGGGGGGGGGAACATTTACATACAACATTTATATTACATTTTAAAGCAAGTTTTGTAGTTGTACTATGGAGAAGTTAGTTAAACACTGCAAAGTTTTGAAATGATAAACATCTATGATGTTACTACGCAGTTCATCACTGTAACAAGAACGAATGTCTAACGCTCGGCTTATACCGTTCGAGGATTTATCGCTCGCGACAATTTTACCCATAATGCATGTGCGCTACCTATCGGATTATGCTATGAACTACTTGGCGCTCGAGCGAAAACGTCCAATGCTGACCTCTGGTAGTTACGTGTAGATGGATAATAAACAAGCATGCAGTGCTCACAGGGTTGTCTTTCAGTGGAGGCTAGTCTGTCATTCAGAATTGTGTATAATGGAGCGTCGTAAGGAACTCAGTCCCGATTTAAAGAAAATTATTGTTCGCCTGGCTCTGAAAGGCTATTCCTATAGAAAAATAGGTAAATTAGTGCATAAAACACAATCTACAGTACAACACATTGTAGAAAAATGTCGAAATCATGGAACTTGCAATAACTTGGCAAGATAAACCAAGCAGACTGCTAAATGCACGTGACGAGATATTCATAGTTAATCAAGTTGTTAAAAATCCAAGAATAAATGTTCCACAAATTCGAGTCATGATTGAAGAGTCTTCAAACACGAAGACCAGTAACCAAACTCTCCGGCGTGAATTGTGGAAAAATGGTTACCATGGCAGAAGACCACGAAAGAGGCCGTACATTAGTGAGATAAATGAAGGTCGAAGATTGGACTTCGATAAACAACATGTTGGTAAGGATGAGGAATTTTGAAACACGGTGATTTGGTCAGATGAGACGGAGATAAATCTTTATGGTTCCGATGGCATTCATAGGATATAGAAAGCCCAGCACAGATAACGACAGAAATAACACATTATCTACAGTGAAACATGGGGATGGATGCATGTTATTGTGGGGATGTACAGTATGTACAGGGACATCATTTTATTTTTACTAACATTTTTAATAATAACCTGGCTATATCTTTGAATTAACGGATCGAGAACCGGAAACACCGTTTGTTACCCCCTTCCACGACTGGAGTTCGATGATACTGGCGTAAAATACAAACAAATCACTTTACTAGATACAGGAGGGAAGAAAAGTAGTTCATCCATTTACGTAAACTAGGAAATATCGGAATTTTGAGTTTGATAATTTTCATTAGGTTTTTTTAATCAAAATACAGTACAGTATTAACAATGAGTGTTTTTACGCACGAACTGAGCTGTCCATGCGGACGTATTCATTATGCAGTGTATATTACACTGTCTACAGCACATTAGCGTGCAATATAGGGAATGAAGTTAAATTGAAAAATAATCATAATATGGATATTTAAACACATTTTTTTAAATGGTGGCCGTTCATTTCGATACAGGCTTCAGTTCTTTTGTGCATATTATCGCACGATAGACTATTGTATCTAATTCCAATTATTACCAGTTTCGTCCTTCGTACTAGTAACTCATGTTGAAATAATTGTGTACCTACTCTATAAAAGAGTAGCTTATGTACTGTAAATTCAATCTTCACTTCTGCCCGACCCACACAGATAAAATTATTTAGACATGCTATCTACTGTCCGTCTAAGTGGTTATGTCGTAGGATCGTAGAAAGGGGGAAAATCACGTGACAGTTAATTACTCAACAAGGCCCTTTTATTTAAGTTATTTTAAACAGTTGTATAATATTAAATAGACATCCAATTCGTGACAGAAATTATTGTTTTCAGAAAAGATCTAAGACAGCCCAGCCACTAGCCTTTACAGAGGGGTTCGAGCAGAAGGAAGTGGGGGGGAAATCGGGATGCGACGTAGGCAAACGGACGACAGTACCTGTGCGAAAATATGATTCAATATTGAAAGGTCTTTCGTCACTGGAAAACGCGAACATATTTCTGAAACCTACTATACTCACTAACTCACTGTGGTCTTGGTTCTGTGTGCAGGACAGTTGGAACTTCATTAGTAGAAGGGGTGGGAGTGAAGTACATTAAAAAACTCAGGTAGAATAAAAGTTGAAGTAAAAATAAAATGATGTCCCTGTATATCTGCAAATGGTGTGGGGAATATTCAGTTCAGAATTGGGATTATGGAAAAGTATGTGTATAATAACATTTTAAGGTCAAATGTTAGGCAGATTGTACAAAAGATGAGGATGCCACTTGTGCATGTGCCAACAAGACAATGCCAGTAAAGATACTGCTCAAATCAGTAAGAATTGGCTTATATGGAACATATCCCAACAACTGGGAAAACCTCCTCAATCACCGGACTTAAACCCCATCGAACATTTGTTGGAAATTTTGAAAAGGAATGGGAGAAAGCAGAAGTGTACAACCATAGAGGATTTCAATCGTGTAGTGAGAGAAAAATGGACTAAAATCAAACCAGAACAGTGTAAAAACTTTGTAAAATGAATGAGAAGGAGATGCCAAGCAGTAATGAAGTCGAAAGGCTATGCTACAAGATATTAATTGTTTTTCAAAAGTGTACAAACAAGACTGTTACATGGAAATTGGACATGTTTTTGTTTATTTTGTTTGTTTAATGTATTCACAAGTTTATATTTTATTTTTTGACTTTAATATATTCCAAAGTCCATGTGTAAATAGTTCTCTAATTTGGAAAGAAATTAAATTATATATTTATTTTCTTAAGATAAATTGGCGTTATATTCGGAAAATAGAACTGTACAAACAACACTGTTATATACTGTACATTTACTCGCCGTTTCCTTTTGCTTCTACAAAATTGCAAATATTTTTCGCTATGCTCTTTTATTCAGATGATAATTCACAAACATAAGCATTGTCATTTTCATGACCTTCTCGAAGCATGTTTTTTTAGTGCATGTGCAGCGGTACTTCGCTACTTCGCCCTAAACCAGACTTAAGCTCTTAATCATATCGTTACGAATGTGCGAACAGACTGCTACGAGAGGGAAAAATAAACAATCAAATAAAAAAAACAAATATATGAATGAGTAAATAAATAAATAAATAATATTTAAATAAATAAACATGTAAAAATGTAAATAAGTAAATAAATAAGTATACATAAATAAATCTACATAAATATGCATATATAAATGAATAGATAAATATATACATGGGTGGATTAACTCATCATCATCGTCCTTCCTGGTATTAGGCCTCCGTCCATCTTTTCAGGGAGCGTCCCAAGATCGTCTTCCATGTGGTATATAGCGGAGAATTTGTCTTGGGAGTCTGGAACGGTCCATTCTATTGATATGGTTAAGCCATTTTTGTGCATACTGGTTGAGATGTTCATAAATAGGTGTAATTTTCAATTCTTTTGTAATTAGTTCATTCCTTTTGTGGTCAAGCAAGCTGTAGCCGGCAGTCGTCCTTAGAAAACTCATTTCCCCAGTTAGGCGTTGAACATCTGAGTTTTGGACAGTCCAGGCCTCACTACCATACATGAGGACAGGTCTTGTTAGAACTTTATATGCTTTTAACCTGGTATGTTTTTGGGTTTTCGTGGTTGTGAAAACCTGGTTGATGGTTCGTAAGGCTCCATTAAAATGTTTAATATTTTCAGATATATCAGTAACAGATGTATCTAGATGTTAATTGTCGGATTATAGTATTGAAACACGGAGAATCAATTAAGTATCTCGGCGTCACGCTTAATGATTCCCTAAATTTTGACTCTAAAGGTACAATTCAGAATCTACACAAAAAACTCGATTTACTGGCTTCTACAACCTTATTGAAATGTGAACAAAAATTTCTGGTTTTAAACACATCTATTTGTACATCGTTGATTTATCCCTTCCAGACCGCGGAGCCGAACAAAATCCCAATTAAGTTTCTTCAAGACAGTGACAAACTTATCAGAAGTGCCGTCAAACAAATTCTACAGCTCCCAACAGACACGCCAGACCATATGATTTATTCAGATATGAAGTGTAAAGGTCTTGGTCTCTTCAAAGCAGAGTGGGAAGCCCATCTTCAGCACGCCAATACTTGTCGCGTCCTCGCACTGTCAGCCAATCCCTACGTCACAGCCACTCGAGATCTCTTTACTGAAAGCACCGAATGCGTCAAATCTTTGCAGTTAACCGAGACATCCGACGTAATTAAAGACCCACGAACCCGTTTGTATGACGCTCGACGTATGAGGAAAAAACTGCGAGAAAAGGAATTAGAGGAGTGGGCTAAGCTACCTCAGAAAGGTCTTGGCGTAGAGCTATACAGCGAGTTTACTCCGGCGAATTCCTGGATACGGCATCGTGAAGGCCTAACCTCTAGCGAGTGGCGCGAAGCTATTAAAATGACTGCATACGTGTCTTCCGTACGTTCCCTTCCGGGCAGGATTGGGACAACATCCTCTGTCGGCGATGCCACAGAGAGCCAGAAACACTTGCACATGTCCTGGGCTCTTGTCCGCACGGTGAAGTACTCCGTAACTCACGACACCATAGAATTCGTTCGATGATCGCCGAACAGTTTAGATCAATAAATTTTCAAGTGTTCGAAGAAGTTCACGGACTGGCAGACAATGGCAGTACAAGAAGAAAAGACATGATTGCCATCCCACCAAATAACAACAATAGCTACATCATCGATCCGACTGTTAGATTTGAAAAACAAAAGAGCCAACCTGAAGATGTAAATAGGGGAAAAAACTACATCTATGTACGTACCGTTCCATATTTCATGGACAAATACGGTCTACAACAAATTGAAGTAATAGGCCTTATGGTTGGAGCGCGCGGAACTATTCCCGGTTTCTTCTTCCAGGCCTGGCAACGTTTCGGCCTACAGAGGAAGGCAATTGATGACATCGTTCTTGCAGCTCTGAGAGGATCAATATTTATACTCCGCAACCATCTCTACGGTCAACAATGATCTTCAACTAATTAATTAGTAGCTACTTATTTATTCAGTCATTTCTTGTCGTTGTTGTAAGACTCCCTTCAACTTAAACATATGTATATTATTTATACTTCCAACTCCCTATTGCACAATATGCTCTGTCTTTGTGGCAGCCTGTTAATACAGGGAGCTGTTATCGTTTAGATAAATAAATGAATAAATGTCAAGTTATAACCTAAATATTTAAATGAGTTTACCTTTTTTCTAACGTATGGGTTCCAATGAAAATTTTACTCTAACTGGCTGTTTCCCTTGGAACGCCATAATTTTTGTTTTGTTTGGGGAAATTTTCGTATTGAAATATTGTGCTATGATATTCAGGTGATGTATTGAGTATTGCAGCTCGTCTTCATTTGTAGCAAAAATAACCTGATCGTCTGCATATAATAATGTATCTAGAGTACAATTTCGGAAGAGCGGGATGTTTCCATGAATTGTTAGTCGCCAATGTCTGATGATGGAGTTGATATATACATTGAATAAAAGTGGTGAGAGGGGGCATCCTTGACGAACTCCACAGATCGGGTGGATTAATTAATTAATTGATAACCAGAAAGCTTATGATTTTATTCAGTATTTCTGTATATTTTACATCTTTATCAAAGTTAAATATTTCAAAAGAAAATGAAGTCAATATTTCAAATTAAAAATAGGCTACTATTTTTAAATTTAAGTATGACGTTAATTACAATCATATGTGCTCTACAAATAACATTAAGAAGCCAGTGACATGTAAACATGAATTAACTGTAGAATGGAAAAGATAATTCCTATAACCAACGTTAAAGCTAGCCCACAATTTTACAGTTGCAACTTTGTGGCTTGCTGTCCACAGGTATTAGCTTGAATTATGCTCTCTGTTGTTCGAAAGGAGGTATGACTATCTCATACGCCGGCTTGTTATTGCAGCAGACCCACACTGATCCATTTTTCCCTTCACGAATCATATGCAAGACACCGTTGCCAACGTTCTCTGCCCTGTGAAAATAATAACAAGAAATCATTAAGAGAGTGGCAATCAGTTTTCAGGAAATTTTACGACAATCAGTACTTTTTATGCTATGAAAATATGCCTTATACGTAGTACAGTACATGTAATGGTATTTTTTTTTTTTTTTCAGTTTTTATGGGCTTGAGTTGAAATTAAAGTTTTTACAGTTAGTGTGTGTATGTTAAATGATTGGTTAGTAAAAGCTGTTTAAAAACTGTAGCACTGCTGTTACCGTCTTGTACACCCCGACTCTCTGCCCAACGACCAACTAGGTTATGAGTATGGACCGGATTTTTATATAATTACATATTATATTCCTTTCAATCTAACCGTATATAAATAACAAATCTTTGAAAATCTTGTAATTACCATTAATATATTAAAATTTGATAATACATATTTTTAAATATTTACCCCACATTACATATTATGGCATAGTATTACCACAGTCTACTATATACAGTCGCGAAGCTTGAGGTGATTTTTTGCAAATCTCGTGATAAAGCGCTCCAAGCGGTTAGCAACTAGAAACAATAGACTGTCCACGGTCGACTTTGGACTGTGTCGTATTTCCAACGAGTGCTAACTCGTTGCTTATTTCACATTGATGCTTGTGAAATGTTCGTTATTGGTTGTAATGAAAATGTTAATGGGTAAAATACAATAATATATAATAATATTTTACTAGAGACGTAGAAAAATTAAGTTTGTTTTAATGAAATTTATTGATCACGTTTTATTTTCAAGTCTGGTGGGATTATTATTGCTTAGGCCTACTTTTTTTTGAAAGGATATGTTTTTAATTATAGCTGTTAATTTTGTTGTTATTTTTATTTGTTACTTTACTAGAAACGTAGAAAAAGTCTGTTACAATAAAATTTATTGATCACGCTTTATTTCCAATTCTGGTGTGATTATTATTGCTTAACCTCATCCCACTTTGTTAACTACATAAGCCTACACTACAAGTACCGGTACACGTAAGTTACTCCATTAATTCATATTTACATTATTATTGTTGTAAAGGGAAATGAAAATTAATATTTATTGATTTCATAGTTAATTATCGCTATAATCTTGAATGAGTGAAGCGATTATAGTAAATTTCAGTTCGTTTTGCACAAACAAAAATAATATTAACCTATTTCTTGCAGGTATCTTCGAGTTTATGGTGGAATTTAATATACTTCATTAAAATAATAAATTAACTTTATGCATTTAATATTTCAATAATGGAAGGAAGGTGTTAATTTTTCCAAAAGAACACAACGAAAGTGTAGGCCTAACATATTTTGTCGTCTACTAGGAGAGAGATCTGCGATGATGAGGCGATAGTAGCGATCCTAGTGGTGGGCAACTACCCATGTTTGCATTTTTAGTACATATTGAGCTTCGCGACTGTATATAGTAGACTGTGGTATTACATAAATCTACATATTTAGGAGTTTTATTCATTTTTACTTCTCTGAAAGGAAGAAAAAAAAACTTCTGTTGGGGAAGTTTACAATTTGAAACACACAGATTAAAAAAGCCTTTTTACCTACCCAAGAAAGGATATATTTCGGGATGAAACATAACGTACTTAGTTCCAGGAAGTAATGAAGCACTCACCCCATTCCGCCCACTGTAAATATGAGTGAAAAAAGGCAACCATTCTCATACAACTCTCTTGTATTGTAAAAATCACTCAAAAAGCAGCGTTGCCTTCATGCGGTGGTGGACGACATGATTTGTCTCGAACTATATTTGTTCTGCACACGTCTTAACAAGCCGTTCCCATGCAATTTGCAACCTTACCCACCCTCTTCCTAATCTTCCAGCGAAAACCCGTGTCAAGTCTGACATGAGACTTTCAGGTTATTGCTTGACCTCTTTATTTTAAATTTAGTAGACTTATACGGAAATGGGATTTTCCGAGCAATTAGGAAGTATGGTTCTCGGCTGGAATTATCCTACCCTTCTGAATAAGGCAGGAATGTCACTTTTCAAACAACAGTTTGTAAATGCCTATAGTTTGAGGTTTTAGTAGGTACTTGTTTCTTACAGGGAGCAGCTAAAATGCATGTGTTCCTAATCCAGTAAAGCGAAACAATGCTTGCAGTACTGTTGTGTCATTCATTTCACTCAGTTCTCTAGTTTTAGTACTTACAGTATCTATAAAGTGCAAGTGAGTTTATCTACTGCTTTTAACTATCTAAAATGACCCCTGTATCTTCGATCCAAACGACAAAAATAAAATTATGGATTGCATTGGACGAAGCTTTCACTACAGATGGAAAAATAGTAATGTGTCAAGTATGCGGTAAAAAATTCGGGCGCTCTATGAAATCACAATTGGAGAGTCTTATCTATCCTGTACCTGCCAGATATTGAAATTAAATATTCTCATGATTTTACATATTTTGGTACATATTCAGCTTATTTTCCTTACATAAATATGTACATATTTCACACCTTGATATTACATAAAAATCCGGTCCCTAGCTATGAGCGACCAACTCGGTAACGAACCAGGCTCTTAGGGTACGTACACGTTGGAGCTACGATAAACGATAAAAGAAACGACCTAGCGATGCTTTGGTATTATCAAAGAATCAAGTGTTCATATCGGAGCAACGAGAACATGGGAAGTGAACATTTTGATTTATCAACAGTAATCTCACTAGAGGTTTTGATTTATCTAGAGAAAATCAAAACTCGAGTGGGATTTAATTGACTATTACACGATTAGAAGAAAGTATATAAAGATTAGAAGTAACGAAGTACTCCAATACAATAAAATATTAATTGACTTACGAAAATACAACTGTCTTCAAATGTATTATTGTACCATCTCAACATTACAAATATTACGCTAGATGCATGCTAGATGGCAATAGTGAGCAATGCCTTCTCGTCGAGAAGTTCTCGATCTATTATACACGATGGCAATGTTACTAGTCAAGAAGACTTTGTTGCTTCAGTTTTATTTTTATTAAAACATTTGCATTCCACTTCAATTATCCGAATCCCAGTAATCAACGTCACTTGACAGATGATTTTCAATAAATCTTAATATTAAACAATCTCTGATACGTGACTATCCATAATATCATAGCAGAAGCTATAACATAACCTACACAAGTATTAGAAAAGTTTTAATTAACGACGATGACATAAACAATAAACATGAATAATTTTAAAAGGAATAATTATTGAGTGTACAATTTTCAAATTTGAATGTGGTTGGTGGTTCAATTGATGTTATATTGGACAGGTGCGTAATAGAAGTGGAACTAGTTGATTTAGGCCTACATGGTGTATTCAACTTATTCAGAATTTCCGAATAAATAATTTTAAAAGGAATAATTATTGAGTGTATAATTTTCAAATTTGAATGTGGTTGGTAGTTCAATTGATGTTATATTGGACGTGTGCGTAATAGAAGTGGAACTCGTTGATTTAGGCCTACATGGTGTATTCAACTTATTCAGGATTTCCGAATGGTGCTCTTCATTTATTTGTAAATCGGATTTCAGAAGATGCATAGGTATCATCAGTGATTTTTATTAATTTTTTTTCTTGAATGCCAATGCGAGTCATATTTGAAACTGCTGTGCATCGACTGGAATGGTTTGTAATTTTATATATATATTTTTTTTGACGTTCAGATCAGCGCAGTTTCAAATGTTGGCAAACAAAGAAACAAATGCTAGGGACGCGTTAAAATTAAACAAATGCTAGCGACGCGATAAAATTGTGCGATAAGCAGCCACGATTGGTTGAAATACGTCCTTTCGTACCGTTTTATTGGTCAAAAGTAGCATGACGTAGTAAGAGTGTAATAGTCAGTAGAAGATATTCTATACATCCTCTTAATGAAAGAAGATGTATAGGAAATATCAGCTGCTAGGTTCAAGGTTAATATAACTTAAATACGTACAAAACTGAACCGGTTTCTCATCCCAAAGCTAGTACAAATTCATTGTGATGTGATTGGTTCTTGTGATCACATAACGTATCACGGATAAATACACAACTGATCAATTTGTCAATATCCATGATAATTAATTTAATATGCCGAAGTAATTATAAATCGGTTAATACTCTGATATATTGATAACTACCAGTCATTACACACATTAATATTATCTTAATCAGAGATCATATGAACAACAAGAGCGAAGAAAATGACATTTTTCTTTTTTGTCACTTTTATCGTGTATCTTCGTTTTTATCGTTGCTCCAATATGCACACCTCAATGACAATGCATGCTTCAATTCTCTCTGTTATAGCATCGCTGCTTCTTTTATCGTTTATCGTCGCTCCAACTTATACGTGCCCTTATCTGACCCATTTTGTAAGCTGTGTGACCTCCAAGAAGAAATGAACAGAAATCATCTCCATCTAAGCTTAGCGAAAGTGAACGTTACTGGGAAACGAGGAACCTCAAGAGTTTATTGTAATAATTGATTTTGTTGTTTTTTCATTCCGTCGTTTCTTTTATTTAAATTTTGTTTATAATATTATGGTTGTATGTAGGCCAAAGTACATTTATCTCTGTGCTTGTCATTTGAAAATACGTAGATAAATATTAATAGTGTTGATGGAGATATTTTTCGTGAAAGCAGTAGTAATAATAGGGAAAGTAGTAGTAGTGGTAGCGGTCGTGATGGTAGTAATAATAATAGTAGTAGCAGTAGCAGTAGTAGCTGTTGCTGTTGCTTTGGTTTGGTTATAGTAGTATTGCGTCATCCTCGGCCGAGTTTGAATCGAGGCATCTCCGATCTAACTGCAGGCATGATGACCGTAAACAACTCCAGGGGTGTACAAAAGGAAATAGGCAGACAGAAATTTAACCCTAATTCCAAATGCATTATAGTGCAGTGTTACGCATTACATTGACTGTAATTTATTCTATGTTAACTAATAGTTCTTACTTCTGTGGAGGTTTGAGCAGTTCTAGTCCTCTGCCAAATTCCGGCATCCAATCATCATAATATGTTATCGCTGTCTGTTCCGGTGTAGCACTCGAAATGATTTCAGATATCGTGTAACCTGGACACATGACCATCATTCTTATGCCTGTCTGCTGGTAAATGAAGTCTGACTGCAAAATAATGTGTAAAAGAATAATAAATTTCAACAAGATAATATTATATCTCAAAAAGGATATGCAATCAATTTATCACGTTGACTAATTTTCTGAAAGAATAGTAAACTATATGAGTATTTATCACTCAAGATAAATACGTTGAACAACAGAATAACATAATAGGACATACATGTATATATTCTAGAGTTTAGACCATACCTGCACAAAAAGCTCTCAACAAGCGCGAGCGCTCCTTCGGAGCGGGAGAGCTGTGTTTACCGCTCGCCCAAACGGAGAGGAAGATATTGTAGGGCCGCGATAAGTAGCGAGCTGAGCTCCCTAGTCTGAGAATGACCCCTGATCACATATGTATGACATAATCGCGATAACAGAGCCGCCTTGACAGCGTTCTACAATAGTACTACCATACAAAAAACATTCGCTCTACAGATGAAGTGAATTTCCGCAAATGATAACAAGACAACTCTCTATGGCTATAGTGGCAAACTTTTATTTATGCTCATAAGCTCATTACTGAAACTAGTGTGTACTGCACAAGTTCCTTATGACGTTATTAAATATTAAGCAATACTTACTTACTTATTGGCTTTTAAGGAACCCGGAGGTTCATTGTCGCCATCACATAAGCCCGCCATTGATCCCTATCCTGAGCAAGATTAATCCAGTCTCTACCATCATATCCCACCTCCCTCAAATCCATTTTAATATTATCTTCCCATCTACGTCTCGACCTCTCCAAAGGCCTTTTTTCCGCCGGCATCCCAACTAACACTCTATATGCATTTATGGATTCGCCCATACGTGCTACATGCCCTGCCCATCTCAAGCGTCTGGATTTAATGTTCCTAATTATGTCAGGTGAAGAATACAATGCGTGCAGCTCTGCGTTGTGTAACTTTTTCCATTCTCTTGTAACTTCATCCCTCTTAGCCCCAAATATTTTCCTAATAACCCTATTCTCAAACACCCTTAATCTCTGTTCCTCTCTCAAAGTGAGAGTCCAAGCTTCACAACCATATAGAACAACCTGTAATATAACTGTTTTATAAATTATAACTTTCAGATTTTTTGACAGCAGACTAGATGACAAAAGCTTCTCAACCGAATAATAACACGCATTTCCCGTATTTATTCTGCGTTTAATTTCCTCCCGAGTATCATTTATATTTGTTACTGTTGCTCCAAGATATTTGAATTTTTCCAACTCTTCGAAGGATAATAAGTAAGTAAAATACAAATATATACATAGACTGGCCACCTTGAATATTTTAAAATGGTACTTTCTTACTGAAAGTACATGGCTGGAAAAGGAATGCGAAAGATAGAAACAAATGTTGGAGCACTGTAGGGGCGGTCAAAGTCTGCAATAGGCTGTGGTACCAATGTTGTTGATATAATTATGGTTTATTTAACGACGCTCGCAACTGTAGAGGTTATATCAGCGTCGCCGGAGTGCTGGAATTTTGTCCAGCACGAGTTCTTTTACATGCCAGTAAATCTACTGACATGAGCCTGTCGCATTTAAACACACTTAAATGCCATCGACTCGGCCGGAATCGAACCCGCAACGTCGAGCATAGAAGGCCAGCGGTATACCAACTGCGCTACCGAGGGCGACATTGTTGTTGTTGATGATGATGATGATGATGATGATGATGATTATGATAACTTAGTTCATTATTTATTCGAAGTCTTCAAATATAAATCTACAGTTGGATGGTTCACTTTTGCAGATAATTTGACAGGTGTTATTTATTTTTAAAACCATCTACAGTGTTCAGTATATAGCTAATTTACCAAATTATTTCAATGAAAAATAGCTTGTAAATCAACTCTGAAATTTCTGAATTACAAGTAATTAGGCGTACTATCATTGTAAAATTTCCTTAGAGGAAAAAATAAATAATCGACTTAAAATTTATTTTTAAATAATGCGAATTATTGATGAAACAGCAATGAGCTGTAATGACAGTGGAAATAAAGTCTTAGCTCTTTTTACCAGGAGTTGTTTCAATGTCATCTGGTCGCTCGCTAGCCATTTTCCGGATTCTCATGACATTTGCATTACTAACGCCGGCGTATTTAGCAGCTCTGGACGTGGCCTGTCTTAGGGGAGCGATTAGCCTCTTGTTTCGAGCCTCTTCTTCGCAACATTCCATTATATTCTTTATAATCTTCCTTTCTCTACTATGTATTACTTGGCCACGCCGTCGAGTTGATCTTAGTTGCTCCATTGCTAAATTACAAACTGTGAGGAGTTAATGTTTTCGTACTGGTGATACTCAGTGTTATCTGAGGTCCGCAGAATGCACACAGAGGTGACGAGGTTGTCATCTCTTTTCCCCACTTCCCCGCTCTCAGAAGTCTCTACTTATCTCGGCCCTACAATACATAGACATAGACTTGCTATAGGTAGAGGAGAGGGAAACGACCACTCAGCTATCTAGTGGAGTGCAGTGTGTAGGCCTATTCTCAGTAACTGTTTCATGTTACTTACCTACTGCTACAGTACAGTATGGAGGAATCTAAAAGACGGAACATAACATTTAACGATTTACAGCTCGAATTTATTGATCTTCAATGTGAACTAAGGGCTAAAGATCGTTTGAATAATACTACTAGCCTGGTTGAGTTTTACAAGACTAAACATTAGCAATAATATCCACGACTACACAGGCTGGCTGTGAAAATGATTGCTATGTTTGGCTCAGCATTTATATTTGTGAGCAACTGTTTTCTATTATCAACTTTAATACAGGCAGACATCGAACTCTGTAACTGATGTTTCATTACGATTAGTAGCTTACTGTTCTTTTCAGCTGCCAACAGCATAAAACCTCGTTTTGATGTACTGATAAATAAAAATATAACAAAATGATATTGCACATTTAAGTAGCTATAGAATTTCTATTATTTCTGTAAAATATATATTTCTTTATTAATTAATAATAGTCCAAGATAGTTTTGCATACACTGAACGGGAATTCATTTCATAAACACTCGTAATAGTACTTCCTTTTGTGTATATTTTGTGCGAGATCACCCCTTCTTCCAGTCCACCCTTATACAGAGCGCAGCTAATATCTGCATTCCGCTCATGAGCTGTGAGCCGGCTCGGAGAGCGCAAACCTTGTGCAGGCCTGGTCTAGACTCTAAGACTATATGCACGCATACATACCGATAGTTAAGTATTATTAAATATATATAAATATTTTTTTAAACAAAATAATCTGCCCTCAATGAGGGTGACGATAAAGATCCAGAATAAAAGCACTACAGAATAATTTAGAAAGACAGGAATTGTTTAGTAAGAAATTCAGAGAAATGCAAACCCAATAGAATCATCAATGGCCAAAATATAAATGGTAATGTAATATTTGGATTGAATCCTTAAGAATATTCAACAAAATTTTTTGAATTTCAAAAAATCGGAGACCGAGTGCTTTTAAAATATTACATATGAATTTAGGAAGTGTGCCACGTGCACCAAACAAAAGACCAGAAACACTCCACTGACTAGTGGGAATGTTATATTTCTCACTTAGATATGGGATCCAGGTCTCATAAATGAATTTTTTCTCCCCATCAACGTGTTGTGCCTGCAGGGCATCCCTCTCGAACCGGATTGTAGGATCAAGAACTATTCCCTTAGATTGAGTCCTGTGGATGGATACAATATCTGCTCTTCTGTTCGGATCTAAGGATGAAACGCAGTGGATCTCCTCGTGTACCTCCCATCCACGACGCTTGAGGACATCAGCAATACCGGTCCTGGCCTTATGGTGTCGATTGTTGCGCAGCAGCTGCGTTTTTCGACAGAATCCCAACACGTGACCAAGAGTTTCCGTCTCGTTGCCTCTGTACTAAATATTTAATTAAATAAGAAGTTAAGCTTTTGTAGGAAATATTTTTACTTTTCATACATCTTGGAATCCGGGCAAATGGTTAAAAATTTGATGTGTGAAAAATTGATTTTTCATACCTTTTCTTGATTACATTGACCAACTGTATTAAAGAAATCGATGTAAGTTTATATGCTGTCGTTTCTTTATTGAAGAAATGTGAACTGTTTCAGACCATTATTTCTCAGTTTATGAACGTATGTGTCAAGCGATACGACAGCGAAAAAATGAAAATAGATTGAGTTAATGTTTGGAAAGCTGAGATACAAGATCAATGGAAAAGATGAGAATTATTTTGCAACTTTGACAACAATAAGTCTACACTCTGTCCACAATGTTTGAAAAGCGACGAAGACGTTGTCAAATTCATGGTTTTGGCAATGATTTGGTTTTTCGAAGGCGAGTTAACACTCAACACTTACAGTAGCGTGCAAATTAATCCGAACAACGTAATTACTTATGCAAAAACATTCAAACGTGATAAAATAAGGATCTAAGACATACCTCAGTAATCTATGTGGCCTCCCTTGTTCCTAATAACAGCTCTGAGACGATTTGGCATGGATTCCACTAATTTCCCACAAATATTCTTCATTTCTTCATTGCGAAACCATACACCAATGAGGGCAGAAATCATCTTCTCCTTTGTAGAACAATCCATTTTTTGCATTCTTCTTTTGCAAATTGACCACAAGTTCTCAATGGGGTTGATGTCGGGTGAGTTGCCTGGCCAGGGGAGTACCTGAATATTCTTCTTGTTGAAGAACTCTGTAGTTTTTCGAGACGTATGGCATGGTGCCAGGTCTTGTTGGAACACACCTCTGCCATCCAGAAATGATTTTTGCAGCTGGGGTATTATTCTGGTTTCCAATAAGTGAATATATTTGTCAGAATTCATCATTCCTTTGATAGGTATTAATGCTCCAGGCCCTTCATGTGTAAAACAATCCCAAAACATTACTTTAGTGGGGTATTTGGGTTCTTGTTGGAGATGAGCTGCTGTTACTTTTTCGGATCCTTTCCGTACGTAAGAAACACGGTGGCCGTGGACCTCGAAATGAGACTCATCGGAAAAAGTACATTCTTCCAGTCATTCACTGTCCAGTGTTGATGTAATTTTGCCCACATTAAACGTTTTTTGCACATAACAGGGGTTAGCAGTTGCTTCTTAATAGGCTTACGAGCCCTTCGTCCAGCTTCCAAAAGCCTACGCCGCACTGTTGTGACGTGAATATTCGCCCCAATGGTAGCCATTAACTCGCGGGTTAAGTCGACAGCAGTTAATCTAGGATTTAATTTACTTTTCCTGACAATTAAACAATCATCTGCAGGTGACGTCTTCCTTTTCCGGCCACAGTTTCCTTTTTTCTGGGGTGTGATGGATCCAGTCTCCCTGTATCGTTTTATGATCGAATTAACAGTAGCCAAACCGATGTGACATTCTGCAGCAATTTGCCTCTGTGTCATAGAAGAATGCTCTGCTAATGTTATAATTTTAGACTGCTTTCGTGGAGTTGTATCCATTTGTAAGACGACAGAATGTACACAGGATTGCAGTATTAAGTCTTCAACACAACTGAAATATTTATAAGTACAAAACGACAGGCAAAATGTCACATATTATAAAAAAAATAATAACGACAGACCTTCAACAATAGAATTACACGTACTACAGACGTCAATTAAAGCGGTATGAGCAGCTGTGAGGCCAACAATGACAGAAAATGTAAAAATATGTCGTGTTCGGATTAATTTGCACGCTACTATGTTATTTCGTATATATTATAGAGCGTGCAAGGCGACCGATACATCAACATTTAAGAGGTGAATCTATATGTTTTCTTACTTGGTTATTTAACGACGCAGTATCAATTACGAGATTATTTAGCATAGATTTTTTTAGTGATAGGGTACACTGTAACACGGGGGCAACTGTTCAGCGTTTGTCTTAACAGCAGAAAATAAACATAGAATGAGAAAGTTTTTAATCACTGTGTGAGTGTTTTAGGCCTGCGAAATTATTCACATGACATCGAAAATGTTATGGTTTATTTAAACGACGCTCGCAACTGCAGAGGTTATATTAGCGTCGCCGGATGTGCCGGAATTTTGTTCCTCAGGAGTTCTTTTACATGCCTGTAAATCTACTGACATGAGCCGGTCGCATTTAAGCACACTTAAATGCCATCGACCTGGCCCGGGATACGTCAGGCTAAAAATACATTGCACACATTTTTACCTAATCTTAACAAGCGCACCGTGAATCAGAACGCAAATCTAGTAGCTGGACAAAATTAATAACTTCTCTAAATTCTAACGGATTGTTATGAAACTTTGTACAAGCCTTACAGGTGATTCATATGTTTTGTGCAGAAACTCTGATTACGTTTGCACAAGAACAACTGCCCTTTTATAGCGGGTGAATTCAGACAAAATTAATAATTTCTCTCCTATCTAACAGATTTTATGAAACCCTGTACGGAAGTTACAGATAGCTTATATTTTTGTGTATAAACTATATTTACGGTTCCATAAGAGAAACTACCCCTTTACAGGGTGTGCATTTAAATAAAATTAATAACTTCTCTCCTAACAGATTTTATGAAACGTTTTACAGAAGTTACAGATAGCATATATTTTTTGTCTACAAAGTCTAATTATGTTCCTTTAAGGGGAACTTCCGTTTTATAGTGATATATTTAAAGAAAATTAATAACTTCTCTTGCATGTATGTATTTATTCACACTGCAATGGGTATATACCCGGTGGCAGTGGTAACTAATTACACTCAATAATGACAATAATAAACTTATTAATTAAGAATACAATTAATAATAATACTAATAATTAATACTAACAATAATTAATAATAATAATAACAACAGGGGATATCCTAAATTAAATGAAGCACGATCACTTCAAATAACATTTAAAGTAAATCTAATTTGTATCCTAAACCTAAGTTCGCACTAAAACCCACGAGTATGATATGTTCATATCTGCACAAGTACCTTTCAACACTACACTCATTTCGCTGTCAACTCACTCACTGCACTGGAACTACGACACATTTCACTGATTCTATCCTGATTTCACTGACACTTCAAAAACATTTCAATGTTCAAATACGTTGCACTGCCACTATAAACTATAAAGCGTCACTGACAGGAACACGTTTCACTTACTCAACACACTTCACTGACACAACACACTTCACTGACACAACATAATTCTTCACTGATACAACACTTCAATAACAAAATATCATTTACACCCTTTAAATACTGTGAATAATTACCGTCTATTAGTAAAGTCCTTAAGCCTATTTTTAAATACATTTTTTGTTGTTGGTAAAGCCTTTAGTAAGTCTGCAGGTAAAGCATTCCATTCCCTGATAGTACGATTGAGAAAAGAAAACTTTCCAGTGTCCTTCCTCTGTCTTCTTTCCCTCAATTTATATTAATTCTCTTCTATATAGGACTAATATATTTTTACGAAACTCTACACAAGAATTATAGGTAGCAAATAAATATAATCAGAATTTGTACACAAAAAAATATATGCTATCTGTAACTCCTGTAGATAGTTTCATAAAAATGTGTTATGTATGAGAGAAGTTGTTAATTTTGTGTAAATTCACCCACTATAAAGGGGTAGTTCCTATTAAACAAACGTAATAAGAGTTTGTGCACAAAAAATAAGTGCTACCTATAATGTCTGTAAAAAGAAACAAAATATCACGCTGACAGCAGAAGTAACCGCCATGATCTCAGGCCATGGAAAAACCAAGGCATACCTACACCGTTTCAACGTGTTCATGCCTTCAAGATGCACAAACGGTAGATCACCTAATATACTCGTGTGTCAAATTGAATAAACAAAGAGATATACTGAAGAAGGGAATATATAGAAATCACGATAGATGTCCAGTGTCACATGAGAAACTATTGTTAAAACACTATTAGGAATTCAGAAACTTTGTTCAATCAATAGATTTCACATCACTGTAAATATTGTAAATAGTGAAAATACTACTCTACTTAAAATTAGTATTAGTATTAGTATTCAAGTTAGATATATTAAAATAATTATAAGCAATTCACGACCTTTATTAAGTCAATAGACTTCACGGCAGTGTATTATATTGTAAATAGTGAAAATACTACTCCAGTTAAAAATTAATATTAGTATTAGTATTCAAGTTAGATATGTTAAAATAATTATAAGCAATTCACGACCTTTATTAAGTCAATAGACTTCACGGCAGTGTATTATATTGTAAATAGTGAAAATACTACTCCAGTTAAAAATTAATATTAGTATTAGTATTCAAGTTAGATATGTTAAAATAATTATAAGCAATTCACGACCTTTATTAAGTCAATAGACTTCACGGCAGTGTATTATATTGTAAATAGTGAAAATACTACTCCAGTTAAAATTAGTATTAGTATTAGTATTTAAGTTAGATATGTTAAAATAATTATAAGCAATTCACGACCTTTATTAAGTCAATAGACTTCACGGCAGTGTATTATATTGTAAATAGTGAAAATACTACTCCAGTTAAAATTAGTATTAGTATTAATAATTGTAAGTAATTCATAATCTCTATTTAGTCAGCTGATCTTACATCCTTATAAATATTGTGAATAGTCATAGCACTACTATTGTTACAAATAGTTAACTATTAGTTTTTGTTTTAAGTTCCGACAGAATGTAAAAACAGTGTAGCAACAAATGTGTGTAGTATTGCATTACTGCAATGGAGTATACTGACTAAAAAGGGGACACATTTTTAGGGGGGGGGGGAGAGATCTGTAAAAAGTTTCGTAACAATATCTTTGAATACAGAGAAGTTGATAATTTTGTCCAGCTAGATCTGCGTTTTTGCACACTGTGAGCCAGTGTTGCCATACCTACTGATTTAGCAGGAGATTTCCTGTTTTTCCATTGAATCTACTGTACTGCTCTACTGATTTTTATGTCAAAAGTCGGAATTTCTCCTGCCTTTTTGGCATGCTGCAGTGACCTAGTTCTATGCCCGGATTTTCGACTCATTACTTTAGTACACATAGGCCTATATTATGTCATCATGTCTTATTTTTGCATCTTATACACAAGTCAATGCTTTCATTTGTCTCCCTGCTCATATACCAATGACGCTTACAAGAAGCAAGGAGACGGCTCTCTCTGGAGTCCAGCGGCGGATTATGATATCAGCACACAGCAGATAAAGACCGTGTTTATACACGTGGGGCTCAGAGTTATGGGTCTCTCCAATCCACTCGATAGTCTAAACATAATTACAGATCGATAGAGAAAGAATGTTTGAAACCTTACCACGAAAGGATGCAAACCCTCTTCCTCACACACACACACACACACACACACACACACACACACACACACACACACACACACACAAGTATATAATCTTCATGCAACGTAAGCATGTGATAACTGTCGTCAATTTGCGAAAGGAGACATTTCGGAAATAAAGTGTTGGAAAACCGCAAAACTATAAGTTAAATTAAAATGTTCATATTTTTTTTTCTAATTAGATTACTATGGATACATACATTCAGGATCCATGAACATTTTAATATTTTAAGTTTATGATTTTTTGTAGCGATTTTCCAACACTTTTCATTTTGGACATATCCCCTTTTGCAAATCGACGGCAGAATTAAGTTATTTCATTATTGTTTTGACGACTCGGGGAACAGAGGAGGAACGAAACTTATTCAGTATAGTGAAGTTTGTGTCTGATTGTGTGCACGTGAAACAGTGAGAGAGTAATTGCATTTTAGTGTTACATATCTTGCACAGTGATCTTTTAAAATGAGTGAAAGTGTCCCAGAAAGGAAGAGAAAAAGTAAATACTCCCAGAATATTATAAATTACTTACTTACTTACTTACTGGCTTTTAAGGATCCCGGAGGTTCATTGCCGCCCTCACATAAGCCCGCCATTGGTCCCTATCCTGAGAAAAATTAATCTATTCTCTATCATCATATCCCACCTCCCTCAAATCCATTTTAATATTATCTTCCCATCTACGTCTTGGCCTCCCCAAAGGTCTTTTTCCCTCCGGCCTCCCAACTAACACTCTATATGCATTTCTGGATTCGCCCATACGTGCTACATGCCTTGCCCATCTCAAACGTCTGGATTTAATGTTCCTAATTATGTCAGGTGAAGAATACAATGCGTGCAGTTCTGTGTTGTGTAACTTTCTCCATTCTCCTGTAACTTCATCCCTCTTAGCCCCAAATATTTTCCTAAGAATCTTATTCTCAAACACCCGTATTCTCTGTTCCTCTCTCAAAGTGAGAGTCCAAGTTTCACAACCATACGAATATTATAAATTATAGTGGGAAAATGGTGAATAGTTTAAAGGATAGTTATGTAAAAGCAAGAAAGGGGATAATTTTTCGTCTGTTATAGTCGCAGCTAATGCAGTACTGTATTTAATATCACCATTAAAATAAATCTTTCGTGAATACATGAAAAATTCCAGATTTAATGCGAAACATTGTCAATAAGACATTACTATGTAAAAACAAAATTGCATGACTTTGATACGTACGCTGAGTAGAGATAACAGTAATTATATTTAGCAAAATTATTACATTTCATTGGTTAGGGAAGTGCTATATAGTAATAAAACAGTATCATCTTTCTTACAGTACACTATTTTGTAATTAATATTATAATACAAAGAGGAAATTCATGTTTAATTAATCTACTGTAATCTCCTGTTTTTTTTTCGATGTTTTTCTCCTGATTTTCGTCAGTAGGTCGTGGCAACACTGCTGTGAGCCGGTGGGAAGCGAAAGCTTATCGGCCGGCACAATCCTTGGCGCAGCTGTGATCAAACGATAAATTGTATGACCCAATACAAGTGATAAGTAAATTAGTTTCGAAGTTCTATCAAAGTACAGGTGGATTTAGATTACCTATGTCCATTGATGCCCTACTGGTACCTTCTCTGTCTTATAGTAATTAAATTCATTATAAATAAGTTACAATTGTCACCACTTACCCCAAAACTACATGTAAATCCAATAATAGCGTGCTTTGTGGCATTGTAAACTGGAGTGACACTCCCACCTCCTCCCAACCCGGCTATTGAACCCGTGTTAACCACTACGCCGCCTTTCCCTCCGTTGTTTTTACCCATGTACTTGAGTGCCGTGAAAGCTCCCTGGATAACTCCATTCTGAAAATACACAATGTTATAAAAATTCCAATCATCTTTTAATATAAGATTGGTATTTGTCTTAGGCCCGATTGTATAAACCATTTAATCCTAGATCAGAGGTTAAATTGATCCTTGTTTTAGCTGAACTTGGAATTTTGTGTTGTATAAAGTCTAATCTGAGATTAATTTGTCTTGAACTAAAGTCAACTTTGACTGAAGAAATTTCTCCGATTAAGTTGGATGATCCAAGTTCAGTTATTTATTTTCTGTTTGAAATATACGAATGACAGATTGTGCAAATAAAATATCCATTATTATTAATATTAATAGATATGGTAGGTACATTTACATATATTTCTTTCAATTTCTTGCCTTAATACACAAAGAATCTTATATTTTATAAGGCTCTATCGTGTTCAGCAGTATCAAATAACATAACCTATAATTATATTACGTTTATAACAACCCTTAATTATTAATGGTTATGATAGGTACATTCATAAATTTTCAATTAACTGTATTAGTAAACGAAAATTGTCGTTTTATAAAGCTTTATTATGTTTAGCAGTATCAAACACCATAACATGAAAATTTGCACACCTGTAGTTTTGATCTTCTTTAACCTACCGACTTTTTCTTAATTTATTAGTTGAGCTAAAAACCAAAAAATGTTAATTTTGATCCAAATCAGCTTACAACCTCCCCTTAAGTTGACTGAAGACTTCTCATCAGGGACTTCATCGAACTTCATCCAGTCCGAAGCCAGCTGCTCTACCAACTGAGCTACCCAACCGCCATAAGGATAAGAGTATAATGCAAAGCTAAAATCTTTTAAATTGACGCAAATTCGACAGGGTTTTCGGGTGGATATTGATTTGTCCATATATCTAATGATCAAACTTAGCTTATTTTAAGTCAATCTCTTAAAATATAATAATTAATGTTATGCGACATTATTAGGGGAATTATAGTTAACATTATGTAATTATTGTCATAGACCAACATAAATACGAAGAACATGATTTTACTCCAAGCTGGATTCCCTTGCACATCATCAGTTTGTGTAACATCACAGTTTAGTATATACAGTTGCGAAGCTTGGGATGATTTTTTGCATTTCTCGCTATAGTTGCTAGCCGCTTGGAGCGCTGTGAGTACTAGGAACAATAGACTGTGTCACTGCCATCGTGATCTAATACAGGCCGTAAGGCAGACCATGTAACTCGCTTAACCTGATCACGAAGGGCGGCGTTTCAACCATACAAATTATGTGGAATGCATAAAGAGTGACATATATTTCTCTAAAATGTAGTGTAATTGCATTAATAAAATTTAAAACAATGATTAGGAGACACTTCAGACATAAATCTCTTGCGAGTTAAGATGAAATATTATTTTTGGTGTGAAAATTGCGTTGTTCGTATGTGTAATACTTGCCTTTATTTCGATTAAATATTGCGAAATTCTTGTACATTCATTTATGCACGAATCAATAATTTTCAGTTGCACCGCACGAATATTTAGATATGTTGAAATTATAGGTTATGTTTACTGTGCCAGTTGCCCCTTTCTGTCTAATTTTAGTGGTCTCCATTGCCCTGCCATTCATATGGAAATATTATAGGTTATGTTTACTATATCTTATTTTCCTAAATTCGCAATTATACGTTATAATTAAGCATAATGTCATGTATGATACTCCGCACATTCAATTTGTCTCTATTTTAATACTGCAATTGAGTATTGAATTATTGTATTTATCTACTACCTAAGAGACTACTACCTAATCGTACGTACACTAATTTCATAAGAGTAGTATGATAAATGTTCTGTGTTTATTAAGGAAGGTAGATGTGCTATATTAAATTACAATATAAATTCTCTTTTATTAAACCTCAAAATAGCTTCCATTCTAAACTTAAAATGTTGATGCGAAAAGATTATGTTAACATGTAAAATTCTCTTCACATTAAAATAACAGAGTTTTGTAATTATTTCTGCAACATAGGCTATTATGCAACAAGAAGTAAAGGGAACTTAGGGACACATTACACTAAATAAAACTTAGTATGATACGCAATAAAGTTATAATATAATAATTCACTGAGTTACATACACTGAAATAGAAAACCCGAACATATAGTCTAGATTGAAAAGGCATTGACTGTGCCGTATTTCGCATTGTTGTGAAAAGCTATGTAAACTGTGAAATGTTCGTTATCGGTTGTAATAACTGTAAATGGCTAAAATACAATAATTTGATTAATAATATGGGACAAGGAGACGTTTGTAGCACTATAAAATCTAAGAAAAAGAGGTCAGAGTTATCCTTCTTCCGAAAGTTCCAGGAAGGTGAGTTTATAAAATATAATATATAATTTATGAAAATAATATATAAACCTTATGTATTTTGTATTTCAATAGTAAGAGGAAGGTGTTAATTTTTCGAAAGAACACGATATCAAAAGTACAATACATTTTATCGTCTGCTAGGGAAAGAGTCTGTGATGAGGCGATAGTAGGGATCCTGGTGGCTATTCTAGCAACTATCTATGGATGCATATTTCAACTGTCTATGTTTGCATATTTAGTAAGTATTGAGCAACTGTATATACTAAACTATGGTACATCAAGACCATCTGCTTCGGGTAGGCCTATCAGCTGTTCAGTCGCCAAATCGAATGTTCATCGACTAGATAAGGAGTTGTGTGGTCATTAGGTTAATATAAGCTATGGGAAGGTTTATGTAGTTGATAACTGCTATCCGACGTTTCAGAAACACTTATTCAACAAATAGTGCTATCGATTAGATAGATATCTGACGTTCCAGAAACCGGGCATTAACCTGCTACTTCCTAAGTAGCCTAACGTATTTAAGACTTAGGATATCTTAGTCTGCTGAAGAACTTACCACATTAATAGCCACTGCTTCTTTCCATTTTTTATCATTGCATATTCCTGCGTTATTTACTACAATATGCAGTTCATCAAACTTTTTGATGGTTTCTTTGAAGGCCTCTGAAATGGTAATTGTAAAGACATACATAAATGAAACCAATGTTTGAAATTAGACAGATTTATTTACAATTATTAGCTATGTATATTTAGAAGGACTACACGGCAAGAAGGATCAATAAACATTCCAGCGCATGATGTTTCTTGTGCTATTCTTGCGCGGAGGAAGGAGCTGTCCCCCCTACTCCACTAATCTATTTCCAACTAAACATTGAAGTAGACGTAAACAAAACCGAAATGTATTACTCCGCAATCGCAAGCTAGCTACCAGAGCAGCCACTAGGGCGCATTATTTTCAGCAAGTGAGCACGCAGGGCAGCCAACGTCTGATATATTGCAGACATTTCAACACATTCATTGAACTAACCCGTAAAATGCTGACAGAGCGTTAATATTTATTATTTCTCTACTAGGAATAGTGGATTTTCTTTTTCTGTAGATTCGTGATTGAATGTTATTCTTTGAAGAGTGGAGAATTTCTTTAATTCTACAGAAATTTATTTGAGGTTGGCGACACTGAATCTCGCAATGTGTTATACCAGCTGTGCTGATGTGCTCTGTGAAGCTGCAAGTCACCTTGGGAGGGATTTAATGCCTATTACGCATGCGCGTTGCCATAATACACGTTACAATGATTTAACACGCAATGTCTGAAACTACTAATATAAACATGTTATTTAAATCGTAAGAAAGTGTTCTTATAAGCATGTTTAATTCACTCGTATTCCATGTATATTCAGTGGCGTAGCGTCAATGTAAGCTAAAAAGCTTAGCTTCCCCATTAATAATAATTTCATAATAAACCTGCAGTTTATGGAGAAAATTATTTATTAATTTTAATAGAATTTATATTTACGCGTTAAATATTGTGATGCGGCAGCTCAGAATGATTTGTGATGCAGCAGTAAACAAGAAGCCTGCACACACCAGCTTCCAAGCAGACTGGTTTCTTCTGTGTAATACACCCCGCAGATTTTCCATCCCTTTCTAACTAAACTACCCTAGTCGCAAGGCTTGCAAGAAGCTAGCTTTAACATTTAAAATAAGTAGTTTCCGAGTTATCCCTTTTCGTCAGTTGTGTTCAGTTGAAGTGTTAGTGTGCATTGTGGCTCATATAATAAATAATGAGCGAAATAACAGTTCCTGACACTAATTTACTTGAATTTTTTTTAGGACAATTGTATTATCAAGACTGACTTACGAACAAAAGTGTGATTTAAAAAACAAATGACCGACTCCCTTGCTGTCAATGAACGACACAACCAAAAGGCAGACGCATACTTACGTAATGATACTAATATTGTTATTTCTCTAAGTATGACAGGGAGTGAGCTAATGTTATACGTATTCGTGTCTATTTGTTAGAGATATGTGTAAACCGTGAAATCATATTTTACTACGTACCATTTGAGGCCATGCCTTATTGGTGTTACTTACGATGTTCCAACCAATCTTCGACTGCTGACTTGACATTGACTACTATTTATTTTAAGACTGTATTTTTGTAATACGTTTTCTCATATTGCATGAAAGACAACTTGAGTTAGCTTCCCCTTCTCAAAATTTCATGCTATGCCACTGTGTATATTATGCATTTTATTATTTTAGAAGGAACTATTTTAATGTGAGGAAGAAGGAGTTTGGGGACGTTGTGCGTCCAATAGCTAATCGGGAACCATTATGCCACGTGTATTTATTTACATTTACTTCAATCTTTAGCTGGAAAGAGAGTAGTAACCCGCAGCAAAGACTTCGCAATGCATTAGTACTTGGTTATGATGCAGTCATAGGGTCTTTGTTATTTAATGCATACAATTTACGATATTAATTAACTTAACTATTAGAGTAATATAATATATAAGAGAAGAGAATGAATGATCGGGTTAAAGAAGAAAACCAAATGAATTGTTATAATATAGCCCAGAGGTCTCCAAAAAGCGTATCGTCATTCGTGCTCTCGATGCTGCCCGCCGAACACAGTGTGCTGTAAGACTAGAGAAGGGGAAGAGACTCGTACCTCAACAGATGGGAGCGGTCAGTGGGGGATTGCGGCAACGGTCTGCTTAAATTTACATAATAACATGAAAAGAATAAGAAATATCATTCGTTTGTATATTATTTTTACATCGTACTATGAAGCTGGAGCCCCGTCTGTTGCTATAGACACAAGCCATTGCAAATTCAACCTCTTCCGTTCTATGGTGCCTTTGAGTGCCTGGAAAAGATCTTCTCCAGTTGTATTTTGTAATTACATCTAGAAGACATTCAGGCACAGTAAAATGTTCATTAACTCCTCGGATGAAAATGGCTAGGTGAGCTTTGTTATTTATATCTGTGCTTTGGTCCAATGCAAGTGAGTAAGCTACAAACTGGTTAATTGTGGTTTCGACTTCAGATTCAATTACATTTACAATCTTGAAATTCGTTCTCTGAACTGTAATTGGAAACAATTTAATTTTCTTAAACTTTGACTTTGTTCTGGACACAGTATTTTAGTAGCGTTCTGTATGCACGATTTTACAAATGATGCTTCTGTAAAAGGCTTCATTGAGTTTCCAATATTCCAAGCTAGAACATAGCTAGCAAGAAGCGTTTTTTGTTTAAGACTGAGGATACGTGTGTGATTTGTGTTTGCATTTTCTTGTTTTATATTAATCAAAATATTTGTAGGCCTACGCATTTCACCTAAAATTAAACGAAAAACTATATGTTTGTCATGCCGAACTGAGTGTAAGCGTATTGTAATATATTGATTATTATGTATAACCAACAATTATACAGATAGCCCCAAAATAAATTATTTTCACATGACCAACATGCCTGTAATTGTATGATATTCTTTGTGAAGAGTCGAGTATTGTCGTTGCATGTTGAATTTTAACACACCCTTAAGAATTTCCGAACAAATTAAGTATTTCACATTCTCCCCACTAACACAAAAACATTTCTCTTCCTATTCATCCTTGAATGTACTACGTCCATGATTAGAAGATATTGTAAAACGGTGGAACACTCCGACCAACACAGTGATAATGGCAATCCGCCACTGCTCTTCGTTTGCGCATAAACATTGAGTACAGTACAGGTGGGGATGGGTGAGGCAGAGAGCGCTCATTACGTACTGGCTTCGGTTCCGTTCGGGGGCTTACTCGCGAGTACGCTTTTGGAGACGTCTGATATAGCCTAATAGCTATTTAAATCAAGCCTCTAATGAGCATAAATTCTTAATATTATTTTAATGTACTGAAGTACATACGATATTTCCATGCAGATATTCTGCGTCATCATACGATGAAAGAGTGATGGAACGGAGTAAAATTTTCTCCGGCGCCGGGATTTGAACCCGGGTTTTCAGTTCTACGTGCTGATGCTTTATCCACTAAGCCACACCGGATACAACCCCGGCGTCGGATAGAATCGTCTCAGATTAAGCTCCAACTCTTGGGTTCCCTCTAGTGGCCGCCCTCTGCACTACGTCATAGATGTCTATGAACGTAGGACCGAAGTCCACACATGTGCTGAGGTGCACTCGTATGAGTGACTAGTTGGCCGGGATCCGACGGAATAAGCGCCGTCTTAAATCACGAAGTGATTTACGCATATCATATATATTATTTTAATGTACTGAAGTACATATGATATTTCCATGCAGATATTCTGCGTCATCATATGATGTATCCGGTGTGGCTTAGTGGATAAAGCATCAGCACGTAGCTGAAAACCCGGGTTCAAATCCCGGCGCCGGAGAGAATTTTTCTCCGTTCCAATACTCTTTCATCGTATAAATTCTTAAGGAAAAATATTAATATACTCTAGGTGCTTCTATTAAACCCAATTATTATCAATATAAGTAATTACAAGTCACCTTAATTAATTATATATCAACTTAATTATATAACAAAACTTAGATAATTTCACTGCACTTAAAATTATACTTTCAGTCTAATCTTCTGAACCTTTCCTTAAATGTATTGATTTTAAGAGGACCACCCTGAAAGATTGCAGCAGGTAAGCTGTTCCAGTGTACTATTGTGCTGCTTACAAAGGAAAATTTTGCCACGTACGTTCTTTGTTTTCTGCATTCAAACTTCCTAATATGATCAGCCCTGCCTAAGAATGATGATGTCACTACTCTAGCACTGATGTCGGTCCATGCTTTGTGTCCCATTTGTGCCTTAAACAATGTGGTCAGTCTGGTTTTTCGTCTCCTTGATTTGAAAAATTCCCACCTTATTGCACTTGTGAAGACGGTCGCTCTCCGTCTTATATCGCTTCTCAGAGTTTGTCGCAGACGTCATTACTCTGTAAAACAACCAATTTATTTCCAGAGAATAAAATGTATTTACCTTCAATTTCTTCCCCTTTGGATACGTCAGTCTTGATAAACAGTACCCGATTTTTTCCAAATTCTTTTTCGAGCTCTAGCAGTACTGTTGCAGCCTTAGATGCATTCACGTCGCATATTGAAAGTCCCTGTAAAACAAGTTTTAATTTTTACTTCACCTTAATTTACAAAATAGTATTGTATTAATGTGTGGTGGAGTAATACTCGAGCTACTAAACGTAGCTAGAAAATAAATATTCTCTGAAAGCCTTCCTACAACTACCATTTTCACAATGTTAAAATATTTATTGCTTTCAGTTTCAAACGCTTTATATTTATTTAGTAATTTTTTGGTTATATTATTCTTATTATTAATAGTACATTACCTTGACTCCCTGTCGAAGAAGCTCTTTGGCGATAGCAAGCCCAATTCCTTGAACTCCTCCTGTTACAAGGGCTACTTTTCCCTTAGGATCCATTTTAACTAAAAGAAATGAAAACCAAATTTAGTTTGTCCCGTCACTTCGGGTAAACACAAAATTTAATAGACTATAGCCTAGTCCGTATGTTTAATTATTCGCCATGGTTTGTTTGTTATGAATTTATTAGTGTGTTCGTTTCTGTGAAATAAACAGAAATAACCTGTGATGAAAAGGCAAGTGGGCCTAATAATTTACTAAAGTACTTACTATGACGTTTCTCAAGATTATTTAGAATGATCTGGTTAATAGATCCATATGCTTTTAGGCCAGGCCTGGAAGTAAATAACTCGATTGAGTCATGCAGACTAACCCTTAACTCTCTCCTCCACCTTTCCCGGCAGAGACAGTTATGTATCGGACCGATACGAGTAGACATGAAGGCGCATTGCTGAGTGACGGATTGTATAAGTCGCGCATCAAAGCTTTCGGATCTCGCTGGTCGCCTAAAATCCACCACTGATGCACAATGTTTTACTGTGTGTTCGTTTATAAAGCGGTGAAGCGAAAAGGACATGGGCAGGGGTATTTTCTTTATTTTCCCTTCGTCTTTATGCTCAAGGCTGTTAGAGATCACACTCGTATGAATACAATTAAGTAATTAAAAGTTTTGAAAAATAGAGAAAAAACTAGATTCATATTGCAGAAAATAAAAATATACACAACTTAGCTTACCATACGAAGTTTGGGGTGTACAGATACGAAAAAAGAAATTGGAGCTCCCTTATAGTGTTATGTGCATTAAAAAAGGAATCTCTGTATATTATGCTACTTGTGGAGAGTCGTGCGAAATTGTTGCTTTACATCAGCCGTGGCGAAGAAGAGTTCGTGCGCCGAGCCACTGTGTAACCTGCAACGTGCATAGCACCTGTGGAGGGAGGCGGAACACCCGAAGGGGAATTGAAGCAACTGTCTGACTCAGTAACGGATTTTCATTTTCTTTAAGTACAGCATTTAAATATAATTTTATACAGTACAAGGCTACAAACTAATGTTTCGTACGTAAAACGAAAAGAGAAATGTACAAGAAAACATAGGCCACATTATCACGACCTGAAATTAACTGTCTTCAGAATGTCTCTACGTCAGAGTTTCAAAGTTAGGAATTAAGTCATTTACTGCCAGATGTAGTTGACCACGAAGGTGTTTGTCTGTCAGTCGTGATCTACATTTGGTTTTCACTATTTTTATTATTGAAATTAATTTTTCACAAACGTAAGTTGTAGCGAACATGACTTCAACAGAGCAAGCGAAAGAACGAAGCTATGGATACTTATTTTTTGATAAAGATTTGAAAAGTTCAACATCTGTAAAGTCCTTACATCTAGCTTTCATTGCAACATCACATTGTAAATCTATGAGTTCAAATTGAAGATCTAACCGCATCATTCGTACATCTGCTGAAAAAGGGTCGACGTACAGAGATATGTCATGCTCTAAATTTCTTAAATCATGAAATCTGTGTTCACAAAATTCTTGTTTAAGAATGTTCAACATCTCAACGTAATTATGTAATTTATGAGGAGCAATATTTGGAAGAGACTGTAAACATGGAAAATACTGGAGTATTCTCACCACATTGGCAAAAAAAAAAAAAAAAAAAAAAAAAAAAAAAAAAAAAAAAATGCGTCCACCCATTCTATTTGAAACTTTCGTTTTTGTAGATGGAGAGAAACATTACGACGATACGCCACTCGCAGATCAGAGGCATATACAGGGACATCACTTTATTTTTACCAACATTTTTAACATTAACCTGGCTATACTCGGAAACACTGTTTCCCCCTTCCATTACAGGAGTTTGATGTTACTAGTGCAATATGTAAACAAATCATTTTACTAGGTATAGGAGGAGAGAAAAGTAGTGTATCCATTTATGTTGTAGGGAAATACGATATTACGATTTTCAGTTTGATCATCACTTTTACGGAATTTATCAAAATACAGTAGAGTAGTAACATTTTTTTTTCAAAAACTCAACTTTTCAGGCGGCTATGTTCGTTATGTAATGTCTACTTTATTTAGTATATTAATTATTGATATTATCATACAATATAGAGAGTGCATTTAAATTGAGGGGGTCATAAGTAAAGGGCTGTAAGTGCACTTAAGTTACTTTTGAGAAAATGGGGTTTAAATATTTAAGCTTTCGTAAAATCGGTGAAATTTTTTATTTAAATTTTAATGTGTGATGCGATTAAAATATCCATTTGCCACTAAAATTTTAAATACTTTTGCTTACACTGGATGCACTTAACTCATGTTATTACAAATGTAACTAGCATTCCTTTGCTTCTAGCCACCTCAGTTCAAAAAAAGCTAATCTGAATTTTTAAACAAGTTGCTGAAAATGGTTGCCGTTCATTACAATGCAGGCTTCAATTCAGTACGCATATTATTAAAAACATTTTGAAGCATATTCTCAGAAATTGAATTTATCGTTTCTTGAATATAATTTTTTAGTACGATATTATTAATATAGGTTCTTTCTTCTATAGAAAACGCAATCATATTTATGAAACACACTATACACTGCAGTGTTTACTTCACTGCTTGAAGACTTCGAATGCAACAGCGGCCGTAAGTTTGTGTGTCTGACGGGAGCAAGGACATTAGTGAAGGGGTGAGAGTGAAGTACATTCAGAAATGCAGGTAGAATAAAAATGCAAGTAAAAATAAAATGATGTCCCTGTACAAATGGAACGGAGTTTGACTCCAGTGAGTGAGAGGGTGGGGGTTGTGGGAAGCAGAAATGCACAGCTATCCTTGCGAGCCACAATGTGCTCGTGAGTCGCATTTTCGCCGCGGCTGCTTTACATACAGTCCATTCACTGCCTTTTCAGCTTCAAGTAGGGGTACAAACAAGTTGCATAAGACGTGGAAGGGGGTTATGTACTAGGAGGTTCGTTCCATAACAAAAGCACAGTAGTAAACAGAGCAGGCGGCGTTGAGGCGACGTGCAGTCTGTGGTGATACTCAGTGCATACAGTCGAAGTGGGTGCAACATGTGGCGTCAGTGGGAAGACCAGTCAAGTGAAATAGTTGTAAATAATAGCGCCAATTAAATATATCCCCCATAGATAGGAGAAAGCCTGTTCAGAAACAAGCTGCGCATTTTATTCAAAATGATTTCACATATTTTAAAAATGCTGGAAACCAATCAACACTATAAATAACAGAGACAGTTACTGCGACAGGAGTATAATATCTCACCTTCTTTCGAGAAGTTATCATGGCTTAGGTTACATGAGAGGAGAAATCTGCACTCACTTTCTCTCTTATATCGAATTATGCACACTTCAGCCCCCTATTATTTATTTGCTCGTTTTCATACTCTCTCTTGCTATCATAATATTAATACTCGATCACAACGCGATAACAAGCTACAAATTCCACTTCACACATCATCTCTGTATTCCTCATCTTTCACTGTTGCTACCTCACATCACTGGAACTCTCTGCCGCCTGAAGTCAAGGGCTGCCGAACATTGAAATCTTTCAAATCCAAGTTAGATAATTATCTTATGACGAGTTGCCAAACTAACTTACTATTATGATAAGTGTTATATTGCATGTTTCCACGTATTCAGATTTTTTTAATGTTCTAGTGATATTTAACTTATTTTATATTTTTGTTTTCATATTTTCTGATATTGGTATATCTATAATGTGATAAGTTGAGCTATATATAATCATAATTTTCCTTACTGTGTGTACTTAAAAAAATTGTATTCATTGTATGCTTTGTACTGCACTATTTTATTATTACTATTAGTAATATTATTATTATTCTTATTATCATTATTATTATTACTACTACTATTCTTATTTTTTATCATTATTATTGTTATTAATAATTGTCTTATTTTTTTTATACTTTATACTTCGTATGTCTCATTTATTTTGACCTGCTGTTCACATTTTATTATGCTTTTTTCTTTCTTTCTGTATGTTATATATTATGTCTGATTTCTACTTAGTTGTTGTTTACATTTTATTATTATTATCTTATTCAGTTTTGTGTGTAAAATTGTAGTGTACTTTGTAAATTTGAGTGTTTTTTGTAACGCAGTTTAACTCTGGTTGAGTGTTAGAGAGGGCCGTATGACCTTAACTCTGCTAAGTTAAATAAATCATTATTATTATTATTATTATTATTATTATTATTATTATTATTATTATTATTATTATTATTATTATCTTATTCAGTTTTGTGTGTAAAATTGTAGTGTACTTTGTAAATTTGTAGTGTTTTTTGTAACGCAGTTTTACTCTGGTTGAGTGTTAGAGAAGGCCGCATTTCCATTTCAGGCGTTCCCCTCGGTGTGCCATGTCTCTGGTGTTTGTCATCTGCTTTAGTCTGGTGTTGGAAATCTTGTCTCTGAGGGAGAGTCCTAGGATTTTCCTCTCCATTTTGCGCTGGCAGATCTGAATCTGCGTCTTCTGGTTCGCGGTCAGTTTCCAGGTCTGACAGCCGTACAGTAAGGTTGGGAGGATGCAGGATTGCAGCACCTCCAGCTTTAGTTTGCGGTTCAGTTTCTTGTCAAGGAGTACGAATTGCAGTGACCAGAAAGCTCTCCATGCTGATGCAATTCTTCTTTTTAGTTCTCTCGTCATGCAGCTTTTGGATCCGACCAATTGGCCCAGATAGATGTATTCCTCCACGTACTGTAATCTGGTTGCGTTGACTTGGATTGGTTGTGGTTGGCTGTTCGTCATGACTTGGGTTTTTTCCATGTTCATGCTTAGGCCTGCGTGTGCGCTGCAATCGCTTAGTTCCTGTATCATCTCTTGTAGGTCGGTGGCGTTTTTAGCGAAAAGTACGATGTCGTCCGCGAATCTTAGGTTCGTCAGCCGATATCCGTTTATATTGATTCCATGTCTTTTCTTCCACTTTAGCTTACGGAATATGTCTTCCAGGAGGCTAGTAAATAGCTTTGGTGAGATCGGATCCCCTTGTCGGACTCCTCTTCCTATTCTGAATATTTGTCCTTCTCGTTCTGTCATCACGATGGCGTGCGAGTCTCCGTAGAGCTTAGTTAGGATGTTGATATATTTGTGCTCGACTCCCTGGTTGCTCAGCGCCTGTAATACACAGGAGTGTTCTACCGAGTCAAATGCTTTCTTGAAATCTATAAATGCGAGATAGAGGGGAATATTGAATTCGTCCGTTTTTTCTATGACCTGGTTGATTGTCTGTAGATGATCCACCGTGCTGTAACCTGAGCGAAATCCTGCCTGGTCTGGAGCTTGGTTGTCATCCAGTACTTTCGTGAGTCTCCTTGTGATTATCTTAGAGAACAGCTTGTAGACATTTGACATCAGGCTGATTGGACGGTAGTTGTTCAGGTCGTCCTTGGCACCTTTTTTGTGGAGTAGAATAATTTTGCTTGTCTTCCATTGGTGGGGTACTGTCTCCGATTTGAGTATTTCGTTGAAGACTGCGGTGAGCGGTGTTAGCAAGGAGTCGTGACCGAGTTTCAGGTGTTCGTTGTGGATGTTGTCTTCTCCGGGCGCTTTTCCGGATTTGAGTTCCCCTATCGCTGTCCTGACCTCGCTTTGAAGTATTGGTGGGACCTCGATGTCGTCTACGTTGTTCATCTGAATACTGTCGCTTGGATTCGCTTCCTGTTTGGAGCTGGCGTATAGTGATCTGTAGTAGTTTGTGGCTGCCGTCACAATGTCTTCTCTTTCTGTTAGACGGTTGCCTCTGGGTCCCCGTGCTCCCAAGAGCCATTGCTTCCCACTTCCTCTCTGTTTTCTTGCTTGTCTTGTTGATTTGGATGATTCCAGTATTGTTCTTACTGCCTCTGTGTTGTGTTCACGTACGTCCCTTCTGATCGCCCTTTTTGTTTGCTTATCAATCTCTGCGTACTGGTTTTTATTGTCCTCGTTTTCATCCCTGCTTGGATATAATCTCTTCCTTTGTTCAATTAATGCAATTGTTAACGGGCTGAGCTTGGAACTGTTTTCTCTAGTTCTATTTGTTCTCCTGGCTGTGATTGATGCTTGGGTAAGGGCCTCTTCGATGGAGTTGTATAGATCCTGTGGGTCGCGCTGGGAGGATAGGTCCATTTCTTGTAGTCGTTCCTGTAGTGCAAGGCCGAAAGTGTGCCTATCTAAGCTGTCAATTGTGCTCGCTATTGTATTCCCAAAATGTCTTCTGTTTCTCTTTATATTCACTGTGGCACGTACCATTCTGTGATCCGTCGAGAATTTCAGGTTTGGTACGACTTGTATGTCCCTCGCACCTGCTAGGCTGTCGGTTAGTATGTAGTCCAGTTCGTTTTTTGTCGTGCCGTTGGGGTGTCTCCAGGTCCACCTTGCTTCGCTACGCTTTCTGAAGAACGTGTTTAGTATCACCATTCTCTGTTCTGTGGCGAATTGTACCAGTCGTTCTCCTCTTGCGTTCCTTGTCCCGTAGCCGTACGGCCCAACTGGGTCCTCTTGTGCGTGGAGTTTGTTCCCTACTTTGCTGTTGAAGTCGCCTAATATGAAGTTCCTGTGTGATCTGTGTCTCTCAATTGTGTCTTCTAGCAGTCTGTAGAAGTCTTCGCTGTCTTCGTCACTATGGTTCTCTGTGGGTGCATATATTTGTATCATAGTTACATCGCATGTCGCTGTCTTTATCTTTAGAACTATTATTCTCTCTGAAACCCCTATGATTTCCTTCACCATGGGTTTGATGTGTTTCTTAATCAGGAATCCCACTCCTTTCTGTCCTTTGGTCTGCCCGATGTAGCAGAAGAGGTCGCCGTTATTCTTTTCGATTATAGTTTCCCCCATTCTTCTGATCTCGCAGAGGCCCAGGATGTCGCAGTTAATGTTTTTAGAGCATAGTTTAGCTCCTCTTCTCTTACTTCTGTCCTGAGTGTGTTCACGTTTAGTGTGGTTATTCTGAATTCTTGTCTGGTGGTACGTTGGTGTGGTGTCTGTACTGGTGTGTTGTGAGATTCCGTTGGCGCTCTTGGTGGTTCTAAGTTGTTGTTTGTTGCATAGTGCTTGTTCCTGGGATGCTGATTTGTTGTTGTGGCCGCTGCGCGTTTTTTGGTTGGGGCAGGTTCCGTGGTTGCGGCGGGTTTTTTGCCTGGGGCAGCTCGTTCCAACGTATCCATCTATCATTTATCAGTATTTTCTGATATCCCACCTTGACGTTGTTGCCTTTGTTCCTCTCTTCGGTAGCTAGATTACGTAGTTGGGTTTGTATACTCCTTTCCTGGAGTGTCATGTCATCATCGATGAAGCATTCCTCCCCCGCTAATTTGTGTTTGTTCTTCATTATAGTCATTTTGTCTTCCATGCTGGCGAGTTCAACCCTGGCTAGTCCTCTGTCGGAGTAGTCTTTGCAGATGTACATAACTTTGCTGTATGGTTTGTTGAATTCTACTTTTGCCAGTATTTCATTTACTTTATTGGTCATTTCTTCATGGTTGTCTGGTCGTATCTCTTTGTTTTTGATGATTATGTTTTGTCTTCTTTCTCTCCTCTGCCTCCTCTCTTCCGCTTCCTCTAGTGACCTTAATTTTTTCTCTATATGTGTGGTTCTCTCATCCATGGTGTTATCTAAGTTGCGTACTCTGGTTTCCAGGTTGTTGCACTTTTCTTCTATTCTCTTGTCAAAACCTTTTATTTCCTCTCTCAAGTCTGCTATGTCTTTCCTTGTTTCAGCCTTAAAGTCCGTGTTTTGTTTCTTTACGTCTTTTAGTTCGGCTAGGATGTTACTGAACATGGCTTGTATGGTCTGATTCGTGTCGGTGTCTTCTTCACTGCCGCTGTTCCGTTGGTTCGCCCGTTGTGCAGGTGTATTTCGTGATTTTCTTGCCGCCATTTTGGACGTGCTCCTGGGTTTGTCGCACTTGTGAGGAGGTTCCGCCTAGCGTGTTGTTTAGGGTGGTTGGCTGCCCGCTGCCGTGTGGGCGGTTCCCTTTTAGCACTGTTACTGTGTGGGCGGGCTGACTTCCCGGGTTGGTAGTAATGTCCTCTGTCGCTAGGGCTCGCCCGCTTCGTTATTACTTCTCTTGGTGCTTGTCGCCTTCTGGTGGGGTATCGCTGAACTCGTTCGGTTATTGAGTTGAACTTCCCCTGCGTCACTTCCGGTGTCAGGAGCGCTTGTGTGACTTCCTTCCCTGTGGAGGCACTCTGCGATCTTTTAACCTCACTTAATGTGGCGTTTGTTTTTTCTCTTTTGTGGCTTTTATCCTGCAAGGATGTTGCTACTAACACTCCCCGGCTGTCTCTGAACTATTACTGACCTTTTTGTGGTATTGTGGTTGGTTTGCCGCCCTTTATCTCGCTATTTTTCGCTTGGATAACGCACCACTATAATTCGACTTCTACTAGTAGTCCGCCATCTTACATCGTCCTCATATATATATATATATATATATATATATATATATATATATATATATATTGTGACGCCCACGTGAGATTCGATCTCACGACCGACGGAGGAGAGGCTAAGTCGGCCTTGTGTTGGGCGGGGTGCGCGCGCATCTGCCTCCTGGGGCATGGCTACGCGCGGTGAAGGAGGGGAGCAGCAGCGTGCGAGATGATTCGAGAATGGACACACGCGTCGAAATATCGAGAATTAGAACTTTCCAGGCTACGTCGCTGTGCTATAAAAGAAGAAACGCCAGCGAACTCGGACAGTTTCAGTTGATTAGTCAGCCAGTCAGTGAGTAAGCCAGAGCAAGCAAGCCAACTTATGTACCGGAGTTCGGCTCGAGTGTGCGTCCGCAACTGTGACAGCATCCGAAGGCCTGAGTTCGAGTGCAGTGGACCGCAGTTGGAGGGACCTGAGTTCGAGTGCAGTGGACCGCAGTCGGAGGGACCTGAGTTCGAGTACAGTGAACTGTCTCTGAAGGTCTGTGGTTCGAGATACTGTGAACTCGAGTGACTGAGCTAGAAGAACTGTGAACTGAGAACTGATAGTTCTGATTTGTAAATATTGCTTTGTAAATATTAGTTAAGATTAACAGTTCATTGTTGTTCGTAATAGTCCAAGTAAATTCTCATTGTCGTCGGTGGAGTGCTATAACGAATATAGTGTTGAGTGAAAATCCAATGGTTGACGAGAGCGTTTGAGGCGAATTGTAGAAAGGAATTATTGTTGGAAGAATAAAATCCTATTGTTGAGTGGAAATAAATTCACTATATATATATATATATATATATATATATATATATATATATATCTGTTAATATCGAATGATGAAGGACGCTCACAATAATTATTTAAATTGACTTGATACATTTTACAACAACAATAAACCTACACTGGTGTTTAACAATACTGATTCATTTGACAAGTACACCAACAATAATGTACTATGTAATTTAAACATATTTCAGTTAAATAAACGTAGTATTAATATGAATTTCTCTGAATTATGTGTCTTATTGCAAAGATATACCTGTATCTGTTTGTTATTGTGTTGAATTGTTGGTAACAATCTATGGCTATAAAACAATCCATTTCGGGAACACTCTACACGAGATCTGGCAACGCTGCTAACTCTCTTGGTTACAGCAAATACTCTACAATGATAATACCGGAAAGTTCACGGTAAAAGTGGCGAATGACTCACCAGTGCTATCTAGCGGCAGGGATTGGAGGCAGCGAGGATAACGTGACGAATGGCGCGTTGAACTGTGATATGAGCTTTCTTCTTCAACAAACACATAATGTCCTAAGGATTATTCTCATTACAGGTCTAGCCTATCCAATGTAAGTTAAATGTGGAAATGTTTGTTCTATGTTTTGTAAAAACTATGCCTAGCAAAATATGTTAGATCTTTCTTCAGATTTCCAAAAGATATAGATTGGGAGTATTCATGTAAACACTAGTAGAATATTACTTTTCTGTTATAAGATGATGATGATGATGATATTATTATTATTATTATTATTATTATTATTATTATTATTATTATTATTATTATTATTATTGTTATTATTATTCCTAATTAAAATGTGACTCAGTGAAACAAACAGCAGAGTCTGTATAGGTCAGTTTCTATCTGATGCTTTTCCAATTCACTGCGGGCTAAAACAGGGAGATGCACTATCACCTAAGTTACTTTTTAACTTCGCTCTAGAATATGCCATTAGGAAAGTTCAGGATAACAGGGAGGGTTTGGAATTGAACGGGTTACATCAGCTTCTTGTCTATGCGGATGACGTGAATATGTTAGGAGAAAATCTACAAACGATTAGGGAAAACACGGAAATTTTACTTGAAGCAAGTAAAGCGATCGGTTTGGAAGTAAATCCCGAAAACACAAAGTATATGATTATGTCTCGTGACCAGAATATTGTACGAAATGGAAATATAAAAATTGGAGATTTATCCTTCGAAGAGGTGGAAAAATTCAAATATCTTGGAGCAACAGTAACAAATATAAATGACACTCGGGAGGAAATTAAACGCAGAATAAATATGGGAAATGCGTGTTATTATTCGGTTGAGAAGCTCTTATCATCCAGTCTGCTGTCCAAAAATCTGAAAGTTAGAATTTATAAAACAGTTATATTACCGGTTGTTCTTTATGGTTGTGAAACTTGGACTCTCACTCTGAGAGAGGAACATAGGTTAAGGGTGTTTGAGAATAAGGTGCTTAGGAAAATATTTGAGGCTAAGCGGGATGAAGTTACAGGAGAATGGAAAAAGTTACACAACACAGAACTGCACGCATTGTATTCTTCACCTGACATAATTAGGAACATTAAACCCAGACGTTTGAGATGGGCATGGCATGTAGCACGTATGGGCGAATCCAGAAATGCATATAGATTGTTAGTTGGGAGACCGGAGGGAAAAAGACCTTTGGGAGGCCGAGACGTAGATGGGAGGATAATATTAAAATGGATTTGAGGGAGGTGGGGTATGATGATAGAGACTGGATTAATCTTGCACAGGATAGGGACCGCTGGCGGGCTTATGTGAGGGCGGCAATGAACCTTCGGGTTCCTTAAAAGCCATTTGTAAGTAAGTATTATTATTATTATTATTATTATTATTATTATTATTATTATTATTATTATTATTATTTCTACTGCCGGTACTACAGTTATTTGCCTTTGTCTTTTAGGTGTGCCAAGCTCATATAGACAGACGGTATTTAATGAGGTTTAATAGGGTGCGTCAGCTACTATCGCTATTTGCGTCCTTATCTAAACCTCTTTAAAAAACAAAACACAAACAACATCATAAGCAAAATGCGAGCACTAACTAAAAACGCTGTCAACAGTTCTAGTAAAATTAGAGAGATAGAATATATTATGTACAAAAATCACAAAATATTTTCAGATCACTTTTGATTATCGGACTTCAATAATCATAATTCGAAACATTAGGAGTAAGTAAAAATAGAGTGTAATAAATTGGAAAAGTATACCGAAGTTTCAAATCAGTCGTAGGGCTGTTATTTTTAATACTCTGTTTTTAATAAGAGAGTGAAGATAATAGATTTTCCTCCACTGAATTTAACAGCTCCTTCTTCTGAAAATATGAGTCAAAATCAAAGCACAATGAAAGAATCGTGAAGGTTCCAAATAAACATATTAGATCTTGCATCGAGGAAGCTGCGGGTTTTCTGATGTTAGACAGAAACGACAGACCATACTCCTCCATCGTGTAATTAGATAGTCCATTAGCAATGACATATTCTCTGTGTTAACTGAAACAGTTACTAAACTGCATAAATCTACTTTAAATTGTTCATATAAAACACAATTTCCTTATAGTTCCTACGTACAAAAAAATTGAAAGTCTTTACTTTTTTTAATCCAAATAGTGTGTCTTGAGATGCGTAACAAAAATGTATATTGTTGATTTTGTAAAGAAAGTGGACTCATGTTTTTTCATAATAAGTGATTCAGGTAGTTATTCGGACAAGGTCTTTGAAGGAAAACAACTTATAATGCTAAAACAGACACTTTCAGAGATTCGTTGAATTAGGTATAGATAGGCCTAATCAACAAACTTCAACCGACGTAAAAATTCAGAAGTACCATTTGCAAATCAAGCACTTGTTTTCATTATTCGAGGAATGTGCATACTTTTAAAGCAAGCTACGTATAATTTATTTTCTATCAAAAGGTACAATACCTAGAGAGATTTTAAAATCACGTCTGCTTGATGTAAAAAATAAAATACAAAATACAGGCTTCGTCCCTAAAGCAGCGACTGTGCCTGTATCTTCACTGGCAAGTATTTCAATGTGCTAATAAATTGTTACATCAAAAATAAAATGGATAACCATTAGCCAAGGAACGAAATAACGCGATGTATGAAAATTTCTAAAGTCAGGCACAACTAAATCATTTGAAAATACGAGAATTGTCTCATTTCATTTCTACTCCAGTAACTTTGTAACTTCTTATTAATTTAAAATGTTATGAACCTTGTGACTCTAAATAAAACTATTGATTTTCATTTTTTATTGACATCAAATGCATACCTCTCCGTTTTTCCTCACGTAACTTAGCACGCAGCACAGTGGTCTAGAATGCAAATTTAGCGGGACATATTAATAACTTTTCAGCTACCCAACAGATTTTTATGAAATTTTACACAGCAGTTACAGGTAGCATATATGTTTTGTATACAACCTCTCGTAGCGTTGGTATAAGGGGAACTACCCCTTATAGGGGGGGGGGAATTAGACAAAATTAGTAACTTTTCCCCTATTTAACAGATTTTTATGAAATTTAGAAAACAGTTACAAGTAGCATATATGTTTTGTATACAATCTCTGATTACGTTGGTATAAGGGGAACTACTCCTTATAGGGGGCGCAATTAGACAAAATTAGTAACTTTTCCCCTATTTAACAGATTTTTATGAAATTTAGAAAACAGTTACAAGTAGCATATATGTTTTGTATACAATCTCTGATTACGTTGGTATAAGGGGAACTACTCCTTATAGGGGGGGCAATTAGACAAAATTAGTAACTTTTCTCCTATTTAACAGATTTTTATGAAATTTTACACAGCAGTTACAGGTAGCATATATGTTTTGTATACAAGCTCTCGTTGCGTTGGTATAAGGGGAACTACTCCTTATAGGGGGGCGCAATTAGACAAAATTAGTAACTTTTCTCCTATTTAACAGATTTTCATGAAATTTTACACAGCAGTTACAGGTAGCATATATGTTTTGTATACAAGCTCTCGTTGCGTTGGTATAAGGGGAACTACTCCTTATAGAGGGGCGTAATTAGACAAAATTAGTAACTTTTCTCCTATTTAACAGATTTTTTTGAAATTTTACACAGCAGTTACAGGTAGCATATATGTTTTGTATACAAGCTCTCGTTGCGTTGGTATAAGGGGAACTACTCCTTATAGGGGGGGGGGGGCGCAATTAGACAAAATTAGTAACTTTTCTCCTATTTAATAGATTTTTATGAAATTTTACACAGCAGTTACAGGTAGCATATATGTTTTGTATACAAGCTCTCGTTGCGTTGGTATAAGGGGAACTACTCCTTATAGGGGGGGGGCGCAATTAGACAAAATTAGTAACTTTTCTCCTATTTAATAGATTTTTATGAAATTTTACACAGCAGTTACAGGTAGCATATATGTTTTGTATACAAGCTCTCGTTGCGTTGGTATAAGGGGAACTACTCCTTATAGGGGGGGGGCGCAATTAGACAAAATTAGTAACTTTTCTCCTATTTAATAGATTTTTATGAAATTTTACACAGCAGTTACAGGTAGCATATATGTTTTGTATACAAGCTCTCGTTGCGTTGGTATAAGGGGAACTACTCCTTATAGGGGGGGGGGGCGCAATTAGACAAAATTAGTAACTTTTCTCCTATTTAATAGATTTTTATGAAATTTTACACAGCAGTTACAGGTAGCATATATGTTTTGTATACAAGCTCTCGTTGCGTTGGTATAAGGGGAACTACTCCTTATAGGGGGGCGCAATTAGACAAAATTAGTAACTTTTCTCCTATTTAACAGATTTTTTTGAAATTTTACAAAGCTGTTACAAGAAGCATATATGTTTTGTATACAAGCTCTGATTACGTTCGTATAAGGGGAACTACCCTTTATAGGGGGCGAAATTAGACAAAATTAGTAACTTTTCTCCTATTTAACAGATTTTTTTGAAATTTTACAAAGTAGTTACAGGTAGCATATATGTTTTGTATACAAGCTCTCGTTGCGTTGGTATAAGGGGAACTACTCCTTATAGGGGGGCGCAATTAGACAAAATTAGTCACTTTTCTCCTATTTAACAGATTTTTTTGAAATTTTACAAAGCTGTTACAAGAAGCATATATGTTTTGTATACAAGCTCTGATTACGTTCGTATAAGGGGAACTACCCTTTATAGGGGGCGAAATTAGACAAAATTAGTAACTTTTCTCCTATTTAACAGATTTTTTTGAAATTTTACAAAGTAGTTACAGGTAGCATATATGCTTTGTATACAAGCTCTCATTACGTTGGTCTAAGTGTAACTACCCCTTATAGGGGGGCGCAATTAGACAAAATTAGTAACTTTTGTCCTATCTAACATATTTTTATGAAATTTTATACAGTGGTTACACTTAGTACATTTGTTTTGTGTACAATCTCTGTTTACGTTGGTATAAGCAGAAGTGCCCCTTACAGGGGGATGCATTTAGACAAAATCTTATGGGTGGGAAGTGTAACATTTTAGGTACTATTGCACATTTTGGACACTCGGGAAGCTTATTTGGTACATAATTAACAAGCTATCATCTTGAATTCCCTGAATTATACTGCGGAAGCAGATTCGGTTCACAGATATTGAAATAACTGCAACCG